>NW_027226280.1:0-254380 GCF_022539635.2 Chironomus tepperi
AAGAAGAGGAAAGTAAGCGCAATTTGATATTGGGATTCAGAATTTCCTCAAGTTTATCCTTCTCATTCAGGACTAATCGTGAACATCCTCAGTCACATCACAAAACTCCTTTAAAATTTCCCTACCTCATGGATTCAAATGATTGCGGAAATGTCAAAATTATTCTGCAGTAAAATGCTTTTGAGACGTCGTCTTTATTATCAAATACTATAGATTGAGCACTGACTTTGTTGTCCATTAGCTGTCTTCATCTTTAGTTTGAGAGAATATTGACGTTTCTCTTTCCAGGTCTCTGCAGCGGCTGACAATAAGTTGAAGTCAAAAGAATCCGCAATGAATCAGTTCAATTAAATTTAAACAAGTTGATATGAAATTGACTGATTATGCCTGAATAACGGGAAAATTGATTAACTGAAATTTGCATTGGAACTAGTGGAGTCCTTTCTAAAGACTGCAATTAATCGACCTTACCAACTAATACTTCAAAAACCTTTAATAGCAGATACTAAAGACTCTAACGTCCTGGTATCGTTCCTAGATAATATCGAATATTCTGGACATACGGTCAGGTAATCTCAACATATTGTTTGGAATTGTTCTTATGAAACTAGTCAGGATTATCATATCTATAATTTACTAGTCAAAAACCTTACCTATCTTAGTTATTCGCCCAAAATTTAGCCAAGAAGTCAGCCACAAATTCACACAACTTTAAACTTTCTTCCCAATTCCTATTTTTTTGGATGTGAGTTCAAAGGCTTTCTCTCAATTTCCTGCGATTTCCACAGAAATTGTCATTGTTCTTCTTTCAGACACAAGCATAAGAACTGGACATTGTTTTGCATATATTTCGTATTAATTTTATGAAGATCTGCAGTTTCCAGTCCAGGTACAGCACCAGGAAATAAAGTTGACGTCTTCTCTGATTGTTCAACTTTGGTGTTAAACTTAATAAATTGTAAGAAATCATCCTTGCTGGTGCACGGAATTATGACAGGATCAATTACATCAATTGACTGGAATGACTTCAGATCAAACATCTTTGGATCAAGTGACTTATCAAGCTCAATAGGTTCGTAAATATTTCTGGCTATAAATGAAAAAGTATGTAGCCGACATTAATCCTATGGTAATTTGGCATTTAGGAAGTTAACCGCATTGGATCAATAAAATGCTCCGTGTGACGACCAACCGCTGTTCTCAAATATCTTCCAAAGCATTTGAACTACTCGCAAGACTGAACATGTCCGGAATTAGATTTCTATCAATTTTACTAGTTAAAGCAAATAATAGTACGGTACTGTAATGATGGCGTGACCTGGCTCGTAATTCAATGGTTTATATTCAGTCCTTCTTGAGTAGTATTTGAAGCACACAACGAATAAGACTGTGTAGTCTACATACAGACCATCATCACTCAAATACAACCAAAACTGTGGCTTTTGTGGTGCTGCTTTTGACGGATCCTCAGAGATCTAGTGATGAATCACCAAAGTCAATCCAAGTATTACTACTGGGCAATCAGGAAGACATTAATCAGGAAATATTCAAAGCAGTACATGGCTACATAGATGCATAAGCCTTATAACACTGAAAGTGACGTAAGTGGGAAGAGAATAACAAAGCTTGTTTACTCACCCCTGAATAGAATCCACAAGGGTGCCCAGGTGCTTCAGCTTAACTTGACACAGAACAGAAAATAATTTAATTAGATTGTCAAAACAGGTAGGATGGTGAGAATCTGGTTCCAGTAAATAAGTGAGTAAGTTATCTCCAAAGGCTTTGGCTCAGTTGTGACCCACTGGTACACATGCCCACTTGTACATATGTCCTGGTGGAAAAAAAATATAAAGTACCTCATTCTTATCAGGTTACTTCTGACACTTTTTGTCCCAGCGATCAGTAATTGACTAATAGTCACTTTCGGACCTAAAAAACGAAATTCAGTAGGATCCAGGTCACATCCAGATCTACCCCAAGAAGATCAGTTGGATCAGGTCACTTCCAAACCCACAACAAAACAAGATCCAGTATTTGGCATTAATTTTTGCCAAAAGCAGAAAACAATCACCCTTTCTCAAATCTGTGCTAGTTTGACCTGAGCATAGGCATTCTATTATAGACAGTGCCTAGGCAAAGGCAAAGCTATTACCTTTGGCTAGGCAGTGCCTTATCTAGATATTGTCTTTGGCTAGGTAAGCCTACAGAAAACCTTTAGTCTGACCAATGCCTAGCAGTAGATTTTTATCACAGCACCACAACAAATCAAGTAAGTGATAGCCTCATATAAATCTATACTTTCTTAATCAGTAACTTTGTCCATAATATCAAATCTACACGCTGAAACAGTTATTAAGAAAACATTGATTTTATTATGAAATTATTTTTGATATTTATATATATAAAAACTTGAAGGTTCCATTATATGAGATAGAACACTGCAATTTTAAATCTGTTGTACCACATCACTTTGAATCTACAGTTTATAATTTCCGATCCGAACCACTTGCAAGCTCTGCATTGCAAAGACACGATTACATCATAGGCTAATATGCCTAAAGGTGTAGCTGTTTAACGACTGAATCAGAGATTTTATTAACGACGGAGTCAACGAAACAGTCCAACCGCGACAGGTCAGACTGTAACAGGCCAAAATTTATCTACCCCTGTAACCAGGTAACGATCTATGTTGGGTGCTCTTACTAACAAAACCTGTCACCTCTATCCCGCAACTCTGGATTCCAAGACAAGTAACCAAGAGCAAAATTGCTCAAGTTAACATCATAGAAGCCTATCTGGAACGGACTGGATGCACTATAACTGACCGATAATTAGAATGAGTGCTTACATCGAACCTATTCTAGTTAGCAACTACACATTAAAACTGCAATTATGGCCATATTATTATATGGGCATATCATGTCTATAACTTTAAAGTTCTTGCTATATAGGTTATTAGCTCGATTTAAGGAAGGATAAATAAATAAATAAATTAATATATAAACATTAAGTATACTAATACAACTCGTGTGCAAGATTTTCGTAAAAGATATATTAAATACTAAGTATATGTATACCTAGCAGAACAGACACATTATGTACCAAAGACCTCAAAGTCCACCCAACACAAGACAAGCTTGCAGGACGTTAATCAAGGATGGAATCCAGGACCTTTGAAACGTAAGGCCAATGCTTCTAGTGAAACTACAGTCATTTCACCGTTATCCAGGCATCAGAAAATCGCATGATGTTTTTTAAAAATTGCAAAAATTGTCCCAATATTGTACAAATGGGTGACATATGCCATTGGGCATGTGTACGAGTATACTTGTCTCCAGTGGAAGCAACAAACGCAGATGACTAGTCTTAGGTGGACAACTTACACACCCACAATAGCTGTTTATCCGGATGAAATATTTCTTCATCTCCAGTAGAAAATAATGACTTTGAGGATTCCTAATCTAACAGATTTGATTTAGATTTGCATATTTATTGTACATTTGCTGATATGCTGCACACACATTATATTGTTCAGCTGAAATGACCACGTCGAAAAATTTATCACAAGATGTGACCTCGATCGACAGACAAAGGAATGGTTTGGTTCCCACTATAAACTATTGATCAAGTTTTGAGCATGGCATTGCACATAATGTACAGGAATGAATCCCAGAGGTTCTAAACAGACAAAATGTTAGCTATAAATTCACTTTGATGGACTAGATAAGGTTGGGTGCCTGAGTGGCAGGAGTGAAGCAGCAACCAGACATTGATGAGAGTTCCGGTTTGAAACATTAGCTTAATATTATCAAAATAGCACCAGACTGTTATTTAATCTTAAATCCGGGACTTAATTGACATGATTTAAATCAGTAATAAGTTAGACCAGTGGTCAACAACCTGTATGTCAACAAAAATGTTTGACCTTGAATATTTTAAGATAAAGAAGATTGACAAAAATAAAATAAAAGACATAAAAAATCGTAAAATAATAAAATTCTAATTTGAAAAACTATAATCAAGCTTAAAAGCTATTTTATATCCTGTTTAAAATTCCATCAACAAACTATTTTTGGATTTCAGATTCAGATTTAGATTCACAAAATTTAATTTGCTTTCTTGTCTGTCGGTCGAGGTCAAATCTTGTGATAGAACAATAGACTGCATGTATGTAGTATCAGCAAATATACAATCAACCTGCATGTCTATGTCAGAGTTGGCAATATACCGACGGCAATCAACCTTATATCATCTATATTCGACATTTAATTGCGGCTGTTGACATCCAACACCAGTTATCGACCGATAGCCGATTGCCAACTCTGTTTTAAGTTTATTAGTACATGAGCAACTTAGTGACTAATTTTTTGACAACATCCACTTCCTCTCAAAGCAAAAATGAACATCAACTGCATTTGATGTAATTAAGGAACATATATGTATCATGTGTGTAGCTTTATGCTTGCTATAACAAAACTTTCATAATCAAATAATAATAAATAAACTAAGAAATTGAAAGTAGACAGGCAAGGAGACATGCTTATGATAATGTTGACAAAATTAATTGAGTATATCCATAAACACGGACATAACCGTGAATATACTCATTTTGTGTAAGGTAGGAGCCATCCATTTATTACGTAACGTGTAAAATTGACTTTATGAGACCGACACTTCCCACCCTCCTTCCTTTCCAACAATATCTTGACCCACACCCTCCTTAACAAAATCCTAATATCCAATATAAACGTTACGTAATAAATGAACAACCCCAAATGCCTTTTTGAAGAACAAAAACATTTTTTTGTCAATTAAAATTATATCTGATAATTTGAGACTTATTGTACTAATGACTATACAGTAAGGAAGACCACAAATATGTCAAAGATTGCAAACATCACCCAAGCAGGTAAAGAGTATGCTGTCAAGTGCATATTAAGCAAGCTCTCGAGAGAATCCACATTGCCTGTTAGGATCAGTCACTAATAATTTACAGACACTTTGAAGCATGACTTAGCACTTGATACACAATTTTATTTATTTTATCACAAAATTAGAATTATGGACTTTAATAATTACAACAAGACTTACCTTCCGATATTCCAGACTGAAATTTAAATCCAACATTTTCATTTTTTGTTGATTTTTTATTAAAAATTTTCACTTTTGTGTCCATCGCAATTTTATCACTTTTTTACTTTTTATTGGCACCAATATTTTATTAAGGCACTCGACTCATGATTGCTGCTCAAAAGTTAACACGAAACTGTCCTCATTTAAGATTATTTTTCTTAATTTATATCATTTTATTCACATAGCTTTTATGTATCACAGAACAAATTAATCTCATGATAACAACCAATTTTTAATTTTAAATTCAAATCATAAAATACACAAATTTATTAATCTCATCCAGCACAGTGAATATTAATAAGACACCAAATGGACATTCATTCGATGCCACATATTTATGATTAGGAATGGCAAGCAATTTATGTAAATTATTAAAGAAGGATTCTCAAGATTTAGAGAAATGGCAATGACCTTCAAATGAGAAGCTTGTGTAAAAAACAAGTCAGTAAGACATCAACAAGAATATTCAAATGATGAAGTACAATTGGATTCGATGTATAATTCATAAAAAGGATGACCTTCAATTCTCGAAATGGGGACTCATGTTCCCGTACCAATGACCTTGCTACGTCCCTGCTATTGATGGATATATCATCAAATATTCTATAATAAACTTGAAATTGAACGGAACTGTTCATCAGATTTAAAGTATATTCAGGGTAGGGGTTGTCGATTATGAATACTAAGTACTTGGGATTTGGGGTACCCGAAACTGGGGTACTCGTGTTTATACCCAAATCCCTGTACAAATAAAATAGTCCGTATTCCATGAATTTTCACACTGATTCAAGAGAATTAAGGTAGAAAGTCACTTTTTTTTAGGAATTCTCACCTTTGTCGGTCTCTGTCTGATTCTGTTGCTGACTCTGCCTTCTATTTTGTACAAATTCTCTGTCCGTATGTTGACCTGACATTCTTTCATTACAGCTTTATGCCAAACAGCTTTTGGAGCTCCAGGACGTCATTTTCTTTGCGGGTTCCAAAAAGGATTCTGTCCCAGCATTGACGATTGTCGGTCAACGGCACAACGGGAAACCCGCGGAAAAACCCACGGGAGTCCCGCGGGAATCTGCGGGAAAAAACCCGCGGTTTTTGCAGGATTTTCCCGCGGGTTCCCGCGAGATTTATATTTTTTTAAAAATTTTAAATTTCTTAGTGATTTGTTCCCGCGGGTTTTCCGCGGGTTTCAGCGGGTTTCCCACGGGTTTTCCGCGGGTTTTTCCCGCGGGTTTCCCGCAGTATTTTCCCGCGGGTTTATGAAGTTTTATCTGCGGGTTTTCCCGCGGGTTTTTTTTTCACACAATAATATAAAAAAAAGTTCGCTCATGCCAAGACTTGAACCCATGACCTTATGTTGAATTAACCTGAACTTTAACCACTACGCCACCAAGACATTTAATCATATTATTAATGTGGCAATTTTTAATATATATCTAAATGAGAAATATTTTTTCATAAATTTTGTATGAAATTATATACTTCACAAGAATGAAGTTTTTTGTAAATTTTGTATGAAATTATATACTTCACAAGAATGAAGTTTCTCATAAATTTTGTATGAAATTATATACTTCACACAAAAAAATTTTCATACAAAATTTACGAAAAACTTCATTCTTGTGAAGTATATAATTTCATACAAAATCAGAGTTCGTGAAGATCGAAAAAATCTTTGATTTTCCAAAATCATTTTTTTTGTGATCTAAAAAAATCATGATTTTTTCGATCTTACGTAAATCATTACGTATGATTTTTTTACGTAACGAAGATCATTTTCAAAATGATCTTTTCTACGTAAAATCATTTTGTTTACAAATTATGTTAATGAACAACTATGCTCATTAGTACATTAATACTTAACATGAATTGTTTCTACAGCATTTTTAGATGATTATCAAGTAGTTTTGAATCTATTTACACTGCTTTAAGTACTAAAATTAGCTGAATTTTCATTCAAAGTGATATGCTCTGGATCATATTTTTAGTTAAATTAATCGCTTGATTCAATTTATAATGACTTGATAATCATCTGAAATCTCTATCTAGAATCTATTTACACGGTTTTAGGTGCTTAATGTAACTAAAAATATGATCCAGAGCATATCACTTTAAATGAAAATTCAGCTAATTTTAATACTTAAAGCAGTGTAAATAGATTCAAAACTACTTGATAATCATTTAAAAATGCTGTAGAAACCATTCATGTTAAGTATTAATGTAATAATGAGCATAATTGTTCATTAACATAATTTGTAAACAAAATGATTTTACGTAGAAAAGATCATTTTGAAAATGATCTTCGTTACGTAAAAAAATCATACGTAATGATTTACGTAAGATCGAAAAAATCATGATTTTTTTAGATCACAAAAAAAATGATTTTGGAAAATCAAAGATTTTTTCGATCTTCACGAACTCTGTACAAAATTTACGAAAAACTTCATTCTTGTGAAGTATATAGTTTCATACAAAATTTACGAAAAACTTCATTCTTGTGAAGTATATAATTTCATACAAAATTTACAAAAACTTCATTCTTGTGAAGTATATAATTTCATACAAAATTTACAAAAAACTTCATTCTTGTGAAGTATATAATTTCATACAAAATTTACGAAAAACTTCATTCTTGTGAAGTATATAATTTCATACAAAATTTACGAAAAACTTCATTCTTGTGAAGTATATAATTTCATACAAAATTTACGAAAAACTTCATTCTTGTGAAGTATATAGTTTCATACAAAATTTACGAAAAACTTCATTCTTGTGAAGTATATAATTTCATACAAAATTTACAAAAACTTCATTCTTGTGAAGTATATAATTTCATACAAAATTTACGAAAAACTTCATTCTTGTGAAGTATATAATTTCATACAAAATTTACAAAAAACTTCATTCTTGTGAAGTATATAATTTCATACAAAATTTACGAAAAACTTCATTCTTGTGAAGTATATAATTTCATACAAAATTTATGAAAAAATATTTCTCATTTAGATATATATTAAAAATTGCCACATTAATAATATGATTAAATGTCTTGGTGGCGTAGTGGTTAAAGTTCAGGTTATTGCAACATAAGGTCGTGGGTTCAAGTCTTGGCATGAGCAAACTTTTTTTTTTATATTATTGTGTGGAAAAAAACCCGCGGGAAAACCCGCAGATAAAACCGCGGAAGCCCGCGGGAAAATACTGCGGGAAACCCGCGGGAAAAACCCGCGGAAGACCCGCGGGAAACCTGCTGGAAACCCGCGGAAAACCCGCGGGAACAAATCACTAAGAAATTTAAAATTTTTAAAAAAATATAAATCCCGCGGGAACCCGCGGGAAAATCCTGCAAAAACCCGCAGAATTCCGCAGAAACCCGCGGGTTTTTTCCCGCAGATTACCGCGGGAATCCCGCGAGTTTTTCCCGCGGGTTTCCCGTTGTGCCGTTGACCAACACCCAGCATTGACATCCTTTTTATGAATTATACATCGAATCCAATTGTACTTCATCATTTGAATATTCTTGTTGATGTCTTACTGACTTGTTTTTTACACAAGCTTCTCATTTGAAGGTCATTGCCATTTCTCTAAATCTTGAGAATCCTTCTTTAATAATTTACATAAATTGCTTGCCATTCCTAATCATAAATATGTGGCATCGAATGAATGTCCATTTGGTGTCTTATTAATATTCACTGTGCTGGATGAGATTAATAAATTTGTGTATTTTATGATTTGAATTTAAAATTAAAAATTGGTTGTTATCATGAGATTAATTTGTTCTGTGATACATAAAAGCTATGTGAATAAAATGATATAAATTAAGAAAAATAATCTTAAATGAGGACAGTTTCGTGTTAACTTTTGAGCAGCAATCATGAGTCGAGTGCCTTAATAAAATATTGGTGCCAATAAAAAGTAAAAAAGTGATAAAATTGCGATGGACACAAAAGTGAAAATTTTTAATAAAAAATCAACAAAAAATGAAAATGTTGGATTTAAATTTCAGTCTGGAATATCGGAAGGTAAGTCTTGTTGTAATTATTAAAGTCCATAATTCTAATTTTGTGATAAAATAAATAAAATTGTGTATCAAGTGCTAAGTCATGCTTCAAAGTGTCTGTAAATTATTAGTGACTGATCCTAACAGGCAATGTGGATTCTCTCGAGAGCTTGCTTAATATGCACTTGACAGCATACTCTTTACCTGCTTGGGTGATGTTTGCAATCTTTGACATATTTGTGGTCTTCCTTACTGTATAGTCATTAGTACAATAAGTCTCAAATTATCAGATATAATTTTAATTGACAAAAAAATGTTTTTGTTCTTCAAAAAGGCATTTGGGGTTGTTCATTTATTACGTAACGTTTATATTGGATATTAGGATTTTGTTAAGGAGGGTGTGGGTCAAGATATTGTTGGAAAGGAAGGAGGGTGGGAAGTGTCGGTCTCATAAAGTCAATTTTACACGTTACGTAATAAATGGATGGCTCCTACCTTACACAAAATGAGTATATTCACGGTTATGTCCGTGTTTATGGATATACTCAATTAATTTTGTCAACATTATCATAAGCATGTCTCCTTGCCTGTCTACTTTCAATTTCTTAGTTTATTTATTATTATTTGATTATGAAAGTTTTGTTATAGCAAGCATAAAGCTACACACATGATACATATGTTCCTTAATTACATCAAATGCAGTTGATGTTCATTTTTGCTTTGAGAGGAAGTGGATGTTGTCAAAAAATTAGTCACTAAGTTGCTCATGTACTAATAAACTTAAAACAGAGTTGGCAATCGGCTATCGGTCGATAACTGGTGTTGGATGTCAACAGCCGCAATTAAATGTCGAATATAGATGATATAAGGTTGATTGCCGTCGGTATATTGCCAACTCTGACATAGACATGCAGGTTGATTGTATATTTGCTGATACTACATACATGCAGTCTATTGTTCTATCACAAGATTTGACCTCGACCGACAGACAAGAAAGCAAATTAAATTTTGTGAATCTAAATCTGAATCTGAAATCCAAAAATAGTTTGTTGATGGAATTTTAAACAGGATATAAAATAGCTTTTAAGCTTGATTATAGTTTTTCAAATTAGAATTTTATTATTTTACGATTTTTTATGTCTTTTATTTTATTTTTGTCAATCTTCTTTATCTTAAAATATTCAAGGTCAAACATTTTTGTTGACATACAGGTTGTTGACCACTGGTCTAACTTATTACTGATTTAAATCATGTCAATTAAGTCCCGGATTTAAGATTAAATAACAGTCTGGTGCTATTTTGATAATATTAAGCTAATGTTTCAAACCGGAACTCTCATCAATGTCTGGTTGCTGCTTCACTCCTGCCACTCAGGCACCCAACCTTATCTAGTCCATCAAAGTGAATTTATAGCTAACATTTTGTCTGTTTAGACCTCTGGGATTCATTCCTGTACATTATGTGCAATGCCATGCTCAAAACTTGATCAATAGTTTATAGTGGGAACCAAACCATTCCTTTGTCTGTCGATCGAGGTCACATCTTGTGATAAATTTTTCGACGTGGTCATTTCAGCTGAACAATATAATGTGTGTGCAGCATATCAGCAAATGTACAATAAATATGCAAATCTAAATCACAAATCCTGTTAGATTAAGATCACATCAAGTCATTGACACTGCTGGAGATGAAGAAATATTTCATCCGGATGAAACGTGTGTGGGTGTGTGTAAGTTGTCCACTCACACTAGCTCACTCGTACACATTTCCACTGGGACATAAGCATACTCGTACACATGCCCAATGGTACATATGCCCACTAATGGAAATAAACATTTAATAATTTTTGTAAATTTTTAAAAAAAACATCACATGATTTTCTGATGCCTGGATAACGGTGAAATGACATCAGTAGCCTAAATGGTAGAGCATTGGCCTTACGTTTCAAAGGTCCTGGATTCAATTCCATTTCACCGTCCTAGTAAGCTCGGTTCGTGTGTTGGGTGGACTTTTGAGGTCTTTGGCACATAATGTGTCTCCACTGCTAGGTATACAAGGATATACTAGTATTTGGATGACTTTCTTTACGAAATCTTGCGCACACGAGTTGTACTTAGGTACATTGCATTGTTTATATATTAATTTATTTATTTATTTATCCTTCCTCTTAAATCGAGCGACAACCTTACATACAAGAACTCTTAAAGTTATAGACATATAAGCTCAAGTATACAGCACATAACATAATTGCAGTTTTAATGTGTAGTTGCTAATCTGGTAATTAGGTTCGATGTAAGCACTCTATTCAATTATTCAGTCAGTTATAGTGCATCCAGGTCCGTTCCATAAAAGCTCTCTGCGATGAATTTACGGCTCTCGTTTCTATTATCATTCCAACCAGAGTTGCGAGGTAGAGGTGACAGGTTTTGTCAAAAGATGACCTGTCACAGATCGTTACCTGTTGACAGGTAGACAAATTTGGCCTGTTACAGGTCTGACCTGTCGCGGTTGGACTGTTTCTGTTGACCTGTCACAGATTGCAACTCTGATTCAGTCATTAAACAGCTACACTTTGTATGTATATTAGGTCATATGACGTAATCGTGTCTTTGCAATGTGCAGAGCTTGCAAGTGGTTCGGATCCCACTATAAACTGTAGATCTAAAGGATGTGGTACAACAGATTTAAAATCGCAGTGCCTCTATCTCATAAGGCTGGAACCTTCAAGCTTTATACATATATAAATGACTGTGTGCCAATTCTCAATAAATAAATCAATACTTTCTTAATAACTGTTTCAGCGTGTAGATTTGATATTATGGACAAAGAAGCTACTGATTAAGAAAGTATAGATTTATGCTGAGTTGTCATCTATCGATTTGCTGTAAAAGGCATAAAATCTATCACAGGCATTGCCTATTTAAAGGCCTTCTTGTAGGCTTACCTAGCCAAAGACAATATCTAGACAAAGGCACTGCCTAGCCAAAGGTAATAGTTTTTGCCTTTGCCTAGGCACTGTCTATAATAGGAATGCCTATGCCTAGACAAACCTAGCATAGATTTGAGTAGGTGCGTGATTTATTTTTCATTTTTACAAAAATTACTGCCTAAATACTGGATCTTGTTTTGTTGTGGGTTTGGAAGTGACCTGGATCCAACTGGATCTTCTTTGTAGATCTGGATGTGACCTGGATCCTACTGAATTTCGTTTTTTAGGTCCGAAAGTGACTTGTTAGTCAATTACTGATCGCTGGGACAAAAAAAGCGCTGAAGTAACTCGATAAGAACGAGTACTTTTGTATTTTTTTTCCACTAGTGGACATATGTACAAGTGGGCATGTGTACCAGTGGGCTTATGAACGAGTGTCAAAGCCTTGGAGATAACTTACTCACTTATTTACTGGAACCAGATTCTCACCATCTCACCTGTTTTGATAACTAATTGAAATTTCCGCATTTCTGTTCTAAGCCAAGTTGCTTTTGAAGCACCTGGGCACCTTTTTCTTGTGGATTCTATTCAGGGGTGATAAAACAAGTTTGTGTTATCTTCCCACTTACGTCACTTTCTCTAGTGTTGCGTTTTCGGAGTGTGTGACCTATGCAGCCATACTTTCGCTTGAATACTTCCCGATTAATGTCTTCCTGATCAGCTCAGTAGTAATACTTGGATTGACTTGGTGATCCATCACCAGATTCTGAGGATCCGTCAAAAGCAGCAATTCACAAAAAGCCACAGTTTTGGTTGTATCTGAGTCATTACAATTCTACATGTGACTACAGTCTACCTGCTGTGCTCAAATACTACTCACATGACTGAATATGTCCGCATTGAATTACGAGCCAGGTCACGCCATCATTAAGCAGTACTCATGTACTTGCTGATTATGTTTAACTAGTAAAATTGATAGAAATCTAATTCCGGACATGTTCAGTCTTGCGAGTAGGTCAAGCTTCGTTTGGTACATATTTGAGAACAGCGGGTTGGTCGTAGTCACACGGAGCATTTTATTGATCCAATGCTGCTGACCTCTTAAATGCCAAATTATCATAGGATTAATGTTTGGTTTTTTACATACTTTTTCATTTATAGCCAGAAATATTTACGAACCTATTGAGCTTGATAAGCTACTTGATCCAAAGATGCTTGATCTGAAGTCATTCCAGTCAATTGATGTAATTGATCCTGTCATAATTCCGTGCACCAGCAAGGATGATTTCTTACAATGTATTAAGTTTAACACCAAAGTTGAACAATCAGAGCAGTTGATTACTAAATTCCTATTTCCTGGTGCTGTACCTGGACTGGAAACTGCAGATCTTCATAAAATTAACACAAAATATGGCAAACAATGTCCAGTTCTTATGCTTGTGTCTGAAAGTGAAGAACAATGGACAATTTTGTGGAAATCGCAGGAAATTGAGAAGTTCTTCGAACTCAAGCATCCAAAAAAGCTGAATTGGGAAGAAAGTTTAAAGTTGTGTGAATTTGTGGCTGACTTCTTGGCTAAATCTTTGAAGAATAATCACATAGGTAAGTGGATTTTGACTAGTAATTATAGATATAGATATCCTGACTAGTTTCATAATAATTCCCAAATGAAGCAGGTTGAGATTAATCGACCGTATGTCCAGAAGACTGATAATATTCAGGAACGGATACTCAGGACGTTAGAGTCTTTAGTATTCCTGGTTAAAGGTTTTTGAAGTATTAAGTTGGAAATACGGTCGATTAATTGCAGTCTGTAGCACTCCACTCGGTTCCAATGCAAATTATTAATCAATTTTCCTGTTATTCAGGCATAATCAGTCAATTCTCATATCAATCTGGTTTAAATTTAATTGAACTGGATTTCATTGCGGATTCTCGTGACTTCAACTTATTGCTGCTCGCTGCAGAGACCGGAAACACAGAAATCGTCAATATTCTCCTCAAACTAAAGATGAAGACATGCTCAATGGACAACAAAGTCAGTGCTCAATCTATGGCATTTGATAATAAACATTTTGATGTCCTGTACATTTTACTGCAGAATAATTTGACATTTCCGCAATCATTTGAATCCAGCGAGTGTAGTGGGAAATTAAAGGAGTTTTGTGATGTGACTGAGGATGTTCATAAGCTGATTAGTTCCAATGAGAAGGATAAACTTGAGGAAATTCTGAATCAACATCAAAATTTGCGTCATTTTTTCAATTTCTCGAATAAGTCAGCATTAATGATTTCATTAGAAAGCAAGTCATTTGAGGTTTTTGACTTACTGTTGAGTAAAAAGCTTCGATTTGGTTCCAATGAAGATCCAGCAGAATATTATGAAAAAATTAATGATTACGACATTCAACGACAGATCCGAGATATCCAGAACAAATATTCACAGCCATTTCTTGAGAAGCATATCCACACACTTGTTGCCAATTCTACAGCATGTTTTGATGAAACAGAAGTTAAGGATAAACATGATACAGTTAAGAGAGCATTTGAACTATTAAGTCAGAATATTTTCACCAAAATTATCCTTCAAATTGTGGCTGCATCTAAGAACTTTAAGATTGTCTTTGACTTTAATCGTGAAGCTGTCAATGTTCTTGATCCAACAGCTACTGAGACAACTCAAGGTGTTTGTTACATATCTGGTAAAATGTATATTGGAGCTAAGCAACTACTTGATCCTGCTACAGAACATGAGACATTGGCTGTATTGATCCACGAATTGTGTCATTTTGTCATGATTCAAGTCTACAAAAATCAGGCAAATCCATACACAAAAGATGACAAGAAGACCATGATGGAATTTAAGGAAATATCAAGAATATGTGAGGAAAATTCGGAAGCAGAAGAGATCATCGGTCTCGTCTACAATTGTTATCCTGAGGAAGACTTTCATGCTGAGCTGATTGTACGTGTTGTGCATTTACTTGCCTTTTACCGCAACTTACCCGAGAAACTAGCTCAAGTACGAACAAAATTCATTAAACTTTTTGAATTTTATGAGAAAAAGGTCGTTCCAGAATTACAACAGGCATTGCCAGAGATCGAAAGTCATCATGAAAAGGTCTTAGAAATTAAGGATAAGAAAATTACTAAGTTTAAGATTATTTCAATTGTTGTAACAGTTGTTGGGATTCTTGGTGCAATTCTTGTTGCTTACTTCCTTTATAAACCAACTTATAAGTTTAATGAATTGTCTGATGACGACCAAATGTCTGTCTTTAAAGCTCCTGTATTGTATAAAGGAATAAATCTTGAATTTATTGATTTGTTTGCTAAAAACTCGACCATTTATGATAACTTGACTTCCGATCACATCCTTAAGATGATTAATAAGCAACCATTAGACTTGACTGATCCATACTTGCGATATGTAACGGAAGTGATTTCACATTCATGGGAAAATATGACAGAAAAGTTAAAGGATAAAGTTTTAAATTCAAATTTTACTTTCCAAGATGAAAGTTTAAAATTGAAAAAATTGGAAGGGATTAATTCGGATATTTTTAATTATTTGACATCTGATCAGATTGTTAGTGTCTTAGATGGACAGAAACTAGTCGTGCATCATATGATTAAAAATGAAACTAAATTTTATGTTGAACGGAAATTTGAAAATGCAAACATTCGTGAAATTTATTATTATTTTTTGGAAGTCCTTGGAAAAAATCGGTACTACTGCTGGGAAACAAGCACCAAATCGAACAAAACATTTGAATCCTTTTATCAGGAATTCATGAGTCAAAATATATCTGACCAAATGAACATAATCGATAGAATAAAGCGAAGTTATGGGTTTGAATATTGTGTTTATTATGATTCCTTTAAAGAGGAAGTGTCCTCAAATTCTGTTCCACTTGACTTTGAAAAAGTTCTAAAATCCGCAATTGATTCAAAATTGTTCATTTTATCAGGTGAAGCAGGAACAGGAAAGACAATAACATTTGAACAGTTAACGATAAAATTCAAGAAAATGTTTCCAACTCGATGGGTTTCGTACATTGACTTGAAGGATTATAAGCATGTATATCAGGGCAATAGAACCTTAAATGATGTTGAGAACATGCTTGAAACCATTTTCGGACTTAGTTCCAAGAATGAATTTGAAAGACAAATTTTTAAATTTAGTTTCAAGTCAGGAAATTTGATTTTATTTTGGAATGGATTTGATGAAATTTCACCGCAATATAGTGAGCATGTTTTGGGTATTTTGAGCTTGATTAGGGATTCTACAGCGAATATTCAGTTAGTATGTACAAGACCATTGTATTCTGATCTACTAAAGAATAACTTTCTCATCCAGACTTACAGCTTGATTCCATTTGATTCAGACGAACAAGAAAATTATATCAAAAAATTTTTAATGTCCGAAAATATTGACGAATCCAAAATTCCAAATTATCTCGATAAAGTCCAAAAAATCGTAAAGTCAACAGGGTCAAAACAAAGCTTTGACACACCATTAATGTTAGGAATGATCACGGAATTAATCGCAAGTGATGAAATTATTTATGAGTCAGAAAATATTTACGAAATTTACCAAAAATTTGTCAAGAAGAAAATTGATATTTGGCATCAAAAGAGCGAGTTTGCTACAAAATTTGTTAACAGTTCCCTCACAGATCGCCGAAGATTTGATATGATGAAACTTTATCAGTCATATGCATTAAAGACGGAATCATCTAGTCGAACCACCACCATAAATGCATTAAAACTAAGAATAATGCGTCAAAAGATTCCAGCGGAACTGACAAGTGACGAAATCTCGCGGATGGGTATTTTGTACATTAATGGCAACTATGTCAAATTTGCACACAGAACATTTGCTGAATTTTTCGTTGCACAATATTTAATTGAAAGTCTTTGTATTGCGGATGATGAACTTTCGGTAGGTGAAGCGGAAGGAAGACTTGCAATGTTTAAGAGTTTTACTAAAAATGAGAAAATTCAAAACTTTCTTAATGCTTACATTCAATTAAATACTCCTGAAAATTCAAAACCATTTCAAAGACAAATTGCGAAGCTTTTAACTACAAAATATCAGAAAATTTTATTCGATTTTAAACCTGAAGACTTCTCATTCTTAGTTAACTTCTTTAAACATGATCCGAAAGTATTGAAAAAGTTGCTTCAAATTGATGAGAATGAGACATTGTACACATCCTACTTTAAATTCCCTACTAAGAAACCTGAAGCACTTTTTTATGATGAGATCAAAAGTCAAGTAAGATCATTGCTTAGTGACGATGAATATGACAGATTTATTCGAGGTAAAAATCAAAAAGGCGTCCTTTTGTTGAACGAACATGGCTACGAAAAGTCAAGATGTACTTATTGTAAAGATAAGAATGTTGTTCACGATATTTATAAGCTTGATGACGATTTAAAGCTCAATAATGACGAGAATTATGTTTTTAATTCCATTGCAAATAATTTGACACTCGACGAGATAGAGGAACTCATAATATATATAATGAGTGTTCATTTCTCTGATATATTATTCAACTACACTACCCACAAATACAGCAAACCCGAACAAAAGGAACTTTACATGAATGTTCTCACTGACACTAGATTCTTAGAAAATTACGACAGAAGCTTTAATCTGCTTTTAAACAAAACTGTTAAAATGTTTACGGAAAATGAAATCGATAAAATTTTTTACTCATTTCGTGAAGTTTCTCGATTTGATTTAAGGAACTCTAAATTATTATGGGACACATTTGTCACTTACGGATCGCGAGACATGCAAAAAATGCTTTTAAGAAAAACTAATTTCTGTGGATCAGAATACGAATGCTTTCCAAATAGTTATCTTTTAATTCCATTTAGTAGGAGGGACGATTCATTTCCGGATGTTCTAGACATTTACGAAACTTACTTCAGTTTGGCTGAAATTCAGGAAATTGTTCTTTCACATCCAAGTGACTTGATGGTAAAACTTTTTTTTTATGGATACAATATTGATAAATTTGTTGAATATATGTTGAAAATATTTAAGGGAAATGAAAAATCATTGAAAGACTTTTTACTTAGGGAAGTTGAGCCAACAAATTTGAATGCTTTTGAACTTTTAAATGATATTGATCTTTATGAATATGAAATGAATAATTTTAATATTTGTTCAGACTTATTAGAGTCATTAAGTAAATATTAAAATTCTTAAAGTCCGCACTTTAAGGTACGATGTAAAACTAGCATCAAAGCAGAATTGGCAGGAGTTTAGAAGTCCGAAATCCACTATTTTCCTGGGAAGCGCCTGCACATTAGACTCCTGCCACTTCTGTTCTCGACATACTTGATGGGATTTTATACTAGTTTACCTTATATTATCTAATCTAGAATTACTTTTATTACAATTTATTACTAACAAATAAGCAACAACGAACTTGATATTTAGTAGAAATCAGATCAGTTGCTATTAATCATAGATTTACATCTTTATAGGTTTGGGGTTCAAATTAATATATTTTATAAATTGATCAATAAAATAAATATTCAGCATTAACACAATTTACAGTCTTAATTAATGTTTAAGCCTTTCCCATATTAAGATTTTGACATTATTTACTTTAAATCTAAGATTATTACAGCATTATTGCCAGAGTTTTCATCATGTGATGCGCCATGTATCTATTCAACTCAAAAGCTTTATATATTCTTTCTATTCAGCAGGTGATGTGAACATTTTCATACAGCATAATTCATATAATTATTAGTTTATTTATCCGAATACCATCAGTCAGGTAATAAATGGTAAATAAATATTTGGCACCATTCCAAAGTCAATAAAAACTTGATATAATTTCTAGTTAACTGCTAGATCTACTGTCAAATAATGACAAAGTTTATGGAACGTCCAAATCGTCGTTATTTACTTACTTGCTTGGCGAAGGCGCACGGAGGCCAATTGAGCCATTGGATCAATTTTTAGATAACTTCTGTCAGTTTCTAATTTCCAGCACTTTTGCATCGTTGCTCACACAGCAATCTAATGAGCTCTTTGGTCTACCTATCTTCTAATTACATGACCAGCCCATTTTATTCGCATATCAGTATCCTAAAATAACACATAAAGTTCATTATTATATCTGCTATATCTCCCGTTATATTCCAGGTCTCAGATCCATATAATATAATTAATCTGATCATCATTTTATAGATATACTTTTTGGTGCCTCCTGATAAACTTCTAGGGATTAAAAGGTGCCTAAGAGTGTGTTCTACGCACCATATTCCGACTGTATCTGCTTCTGCACTTCCAAACTCACATCCGATGTTGAATTAGTCAAGGATCTAAGGAACTCATCCACATTTTCGAATCTAACTCCATTCACGCACAGATTAATCCTTAGGTCAAGTTATCAACTAATTATTATGTCGATTTGTCCATCTGGGGTGATATAAATCAATATCCAGTGTAGATTAGGAATCTGTTGCTGTATCTTGTATGTAACTTGTTGACAGGTTTTGTTATGAACTGAAGAACACAATTCAGTTCTGTCATTAAATTCGTCATTAATGCGCTTTGTTTGTGACCCAGGAATCAGTAATTAGTCAATAAGTCAGTTCCTGACCTACAAAATAAGATCCAGTAAGATTTGCAATAAATTTACAAATTAACAGATTGTTTATAGATTTTAATTGTCCGGACAGCCGAAAATGCGCTAAAAATGTCTAAATTGTTATAATTAAATGTCACGGCGGCTTCAGCTGTATTTTGATTACCCAATAAAAACTGCAAATTCAAGCTTAATGTTGACAAAATGTTGAACAGAATAAAATTTCCTATGGAAAATATAAAATAAAAATTGTGTCTTAATTATGAACAAATTGTCACTTACAAACAGTTAAGTAATATTACAACTGATCAGGAATACTATAATTAAAAATATATACATGATATAAACACTGAAATGATCAAAATTATACTTGATATGTAAATCCTTAAATTAATTCACTGGATGTGGCTTTTCGACTACTTTTGGATTATTTGATTACTATAACATACACAAATCAATTTACAGACTTCCTTTAACAATTTAAATGTAATTCATATCAGGTTTAATTTTTATTTTAACTTTTGCGCCAATCTTTTTTGTAAACAAACTTTTAAATTATCAAATTCACTAAAATTATAAATGTTCTCATTAATTTTCGATTCACTATAGATTCCTAATGCTTAACATTACTTTTATACTATAATGTCATTTGATTAATCAAGCTTAAATCCACTAAATAAATTAATTTAATAATTTTCTACTTTTTCACACACACAAATTCAGAAATTCAATTTAAATTTTGTAAAATCGTTAAAATTTGAATCTCAAAAATACGTTAAAACTGAAACCTAATTTTAATCTTAATTATATACCAGACTATCGCCATTTCAATTAATGACCGTTATTATTTGAATGAAAAAAGGGGATAAAAATTATGTTTTTAAAAAATAAATGAGCGTTAAAATTTTTTAAAATCAAAAAATACGTTACAAACAAAAAATCAATATTTATTTTAATTCTGATGCATTTAACTGTTTTATTTTAAATGAGCAATGATATCAATGATCATTTGAGTCTTAATTTCATGGAATTTCATAAAAAAAATTGATAATTTTTGAAAAATATTTTTCGTTGTTCACATTTATATCAACGGTAAAATTTTTTTTGAATTTTCGCATACAATTTCGAATCCTTCGAAATCAATGTCGAATCTTTTCGAATTGAAATGGCGCTAGTCTGTTATATATGATGTATGGATGTCTGTCGATGACATTAAAAATTAATGAAAATATCAACTAAAAAGTGGAAAATCAGCAATGGATATAAAACAATAAAGAGTTAAAATATCAACTAGAAATAAAAATGATGGATTTAAATCAGAATTGCATAAACAGGTGCCAGTGACAGGCAACAGGCAACAGACTTAAAAAAAAGACTTTCTTTGGCTTAGTTGAAGAAAATCCAGTCGGAAAATTGAACTTTTTTTGAGTTTTTCATTTTACTTTAATTTAGAAAATTTCAAATTTCTCTTAAATTTTCTTTAATTAAAGTGAAAAAAGCACTCAAAAGAACCAAATTTCAACTCAACCCGTTCACAGGCAATGCACAGATTCCAACTCTTGCACCATTCTGAGGATGCACAAATTCATCGTTTTACGTGCTCACCTTAGCATGCTTAACTGAGTACGCTCATGAGCACACTACTGACACACATTCTGAGCATGCTCATGTCACATTTAATTTGAACATGCTCATCTGAGCACATCTTTGAGCATGCTCAAGAGCACATCCTGAGGACTACGAGAAACTTGGAAAATCTTGGAAAATCTTGGAAAAATCTATGAAAATACTTTTAAATTTAAAATAATTAACACAAAACTTACCATCTGAAATTCCAGACTGAAACTTATATCCAACATTTTTATTTTTAAATAATTTCACATTTAATTGTTTTGTGTCCATGGCTGTTTTATCACCAATTTTTAATTAAAACACTTTACACATCTTTTTAGTTCCACGTGCTAAGTGATTAACCTTAACAGGCAATGAGCATGTTAAGCTGATAATAATGCTCACAAGGATACTCATTTACTAAAATACATACTAAAATACATAAACACAAGTAAAATACATAAATTATTAGGTAAAATACAGCGGTAGAGTAATAAGGTTAAGGCGATGGTCTCAGATAGCAACAGATCGGTCACAGGTTCGAATCCAGGTAAAAGTGATATTTTCTTATAGTGTTAAGGAAGTGGACTCCTCTCCCCAGCTTTATGTCACATGACATTTCTCAAAAAATGTCTCATGTCACATCACATTCCAGAGCATGCTCACAATGTGCTTTGAGTACGTTAAAAGAGCATGCTCACATTAGTGTGCTCAGCGACGATTTGAGCATGCTCTTAACGTACTCTCTTTGTACACTTGGGTAAAATTTGATAAAAACTGTGCATGTGCATGCCTGTAAAATATATTTTTTGACACATTTATCTATATTATTAGCACCCAATTCCTTTGCTGATACAAGAACGGAATCTATGTGATGCCGAAAAATTGAGGGGTATCAGGGGTAATGGGGGTGTAATGTGATGCCACGTGAAGCTGTGTAAAATAAAAATGTTGGATATAAGTTTCAGTCTGGAATTTCAGATGGTAAGTTTTGTGTTAATTATTTTAAATTTTATTTCATGTCCGGAATTCTAATTTTTGTGATAATAGAAGTGAATTTGATAAAACTTAATGACTGTTGAATGAATTGTTAACATGTAGGTGGGGTAGAAGGGTATGATTAGTATTTATTTGACCCCTAAACTCATCTCTAAATACAATCCAGGTGGTAATAAAATTAAATACTGAAAACTAACCGTGTCCTATTGAACTGATCGTGTCCTTTCGAACTGAATAAGTCTCTGAAAACTAATCGTGTCCTTTTGAACTGATCGTGTCTCTGAAAACTAACCATGTCCTATTGAACTGATCGAGTCCTTTTGAATTGATCCGGTCCCTGAAAACTTATAGTGTCTTCTTGAACTGACCATATCCTCATGAACAGACCGTGTCCTCATGAACTGATCGTGTATCTGAAAACTAATCGTGTCCTATTGAACTGATCGTGTCCCTGAAAACTAATCGTGTCCTTTTGAACTGATCGTGTCCCTGAAAATTATCCGTGTCCTCTTAAACTGATCGTGTCCCTGAAAACTAACCGTGTCCTCCTGAACTGATCATGTCTTTGAAAACAAATCATGTTTTTTTGAACTGATCGTATCCTTTGAGTTTCGGATTTTCCTTTTGATCTGGACATATTTCTTTAAACTAATCGTATCCCTTAGAAAATAAAGTTAAAATCACTATTTAATACTCTGTTTCTTAAATTTTTCTTTATTAATTCATGTTTTTTTTTATCATTCATAATTATTATTTTTTTGATTAGTGAATTACTTTTGCTATTTCTTAACTCTTACAGTAGCAGTGAACAAACTAAATAATGTATTTTATTTTTTAATAAATGAAAAATTATCAACAACTATTGAAATGTTAAAATTATTAAACACAAATAAAATAAGTTTGTGGAACTAGCACCACCCGAATATATTTTTTAAGGTTTTTTTGTTTCTCAATTTTCTTAAATTAAGTTTAAGTTTTGGTAACAATTCGGGCAATTTTTTTTAAATATTTTAATCATTTGATCGATTTTTGCGAGTTTTTTAAGTCAAAATTCCAATCAAAAATATTTTAAAAAAATTAAGAAAAAAAATAAAATTTAAAAAAATTTCAAAAAATTTTTAAAAAAAATTTCAAAAATGTTAAAAAATATAAAAAATATTAAATTTAAAATTTTTAAAATTCAAAAAAATTATTTTTTTTAATTTGAAAAATTTTAAAATTCATATTTTTAAAATTTTTTAACATTTTTTAAATTTCAATTTTTGTTTTAAATTGAAAAAATTTTAAATATTAAATTTAATATTTTTTTAAATTTTTAAAAATTTTAATTATTTTTTTTAATTTTTAAAAATTTTAAATTTTATTTTTAATTTTGTTCTTTTCTTCAAACTTTTAATTTCAATAATTAAATCTTCAAATATTTAATTTTTTTTCAACCTCTTAAAATTTGTTAAAATAAAATTTTTTCAACTTTTTTTTTCTAAATTTTTAGCATTTTTAACTATTTTTAAGTTTTATTAAATAGTCATAATGGGGGAGGGGATTTTGAATAGTTATAAATATGAATATAGAATACAACTTTTTTTGACTCACTTAAATTAGAATGAGAATAAAGGGAAAATAATTGCAAGGGTTGGACACATTTTGATTCAAAATTTTTAATTTTTATTGCAATTTTTTGTCTTTTTTTGTGAAATTTTTAATAATTTTAACATTTTTGGCTATTATTGAATGTTGAAGTTGTGTATAGTAACTTTCAGGCCTATCTAAGTTGAATCAAAATGTTACCATCCCTTGCAAAAATAACAAGGAAGAAATTTGCTTTAAATTATGGCAAAATTTGAACATTTTTTGGCAGTTTTGCTTCATTTTTCACAAATTTTTAGATGAAAATTAATCAAAATTAATGAAAAATTAGCATGGAGACCCCAAAAGATGTCCAAACCTTGTCTTACAATAGGTTTTAGTGCAAATGGCGCAAAAATTAACTTAATCACGTATTAATCAATGGTATGGAACTGAAAAATGTTTAAATTTGACCAAAATTTGATTAAAATTGAATAAATTTGACCAAAAATTGACAAATTTTGATCAAAAAATTATAAAATTCATCAAAAATTGACAAAATTTGACCCAAAATTGACAAAATTGATTGAATTTAATCAAAAAACGACCAAAAATTTGTCAAATTTGACTAAAATCGACCAAAAATTGACAAAATTTGACAAAAAATGACAAAAATTTCATCAAAAAATACTCAAAAATTGACCAAATTTAACACCAAATTCAGTTCCACATCCTCGCTATTAATAGAAGTTCTTGTGTCTTCTTAAACAACCTTCCTTCATCCTTCCAACTTATTTACTTGCGTTGACGAACATCCGAGTCTTTGTTGTAATCATTCTTCCTAAAATGACAATTTAAAAATATCATTTAAGTCTAATTTTTTTTCGTGAATTTTTGTAAATTTTGAATTTAATTTAATTAATATACTTACTGATCGGGACTTTGGTCGGTATCACTGGAATGAGAAGAAGAAATGAGGAAAAATTAGCATTTTTTTTCAGAAATTTAGGAATGTTTTGTCCGTGTGTCCTTGAGTCTTGTGGAATGCACATGTGAACCTGATGCCGAGCACTATCAAACTGTGTCGAGCTGTATCGAGCTGTTCCAAACTTTACCGAACGGTACCAAGCTGTTCCGAACTGTACCGAGCTGTTCCCAACTGTACCGAGCTGATCCCAACTCTACCAAACTGAACCGAGCTGTTCCAAGCTGTTTCCAACTGTTCCGAACTGTACCGAGCTATTTCGAGCTGTTCCTAACTGAACCAAGCTGTTCCCAACTGTTTGGAACTGTACCGAGCTGTTCCGAACTGTACCGAGCTGTTCCCAACTGTACCGAGCTGTTCCCAACTATACCGAGCTGTTCCCAACTGTACCGAGCTGTTCCCAACTATACCGAGCTGTTCCCAACTGTACCGAGCTGTTCTCAACTGTTTGGAACTGTACCAAGCTGTTCCGAACTGTACCGAGCTGTTCCCAACTGTACCGAGCTGTTCCCAACTGAATCGAACTATACCGAGCTGTTTCGAACTGTACCGAGCTGTTCCCAACTGTACCGAGCTGTTCCCAACTGTACCGAGCTGTTCCCAACTGTACCGAGCTGTTCCCAACTGAATCGAACTATACCGAGCTGTTTCGAACTGTACCGAGCTGTTCCCAACTGTACCGAGCTGTTCCCAACTGTACCGAGCTGTTCCCAACTGTACCGAGCTGTTCCCAGCTGTATTGAGCTGTTCCCAACTGTACCGAGCTGTTCCCAACTGATCCGAACTATACCGAGCTGTTTCGAACTGTCCCGAGCTGTTTCGAACTGTACCGAGCTGTTCCTAACTGTACCGAGCTGTTCCTAACTGTACCAAACTGAACCGAGCTGTTCGGAACTGTAATAAGCTCTACCGAGCTGTTCTGAACTATACCGATGCAATTTGGGTCTGTAGTCCGATTTTTCCAATACTGACATGGTATATAGCCACACCATACCATCCCGTACCAGATTAATCACCCCCCATGTCCACCGTCCAGTCTATTCAACACAACTCACCTTTCGTCGAGATCAGTTTTGTTACGTCTCTTTTCATAAATAAGAATAATAGCACAAAGGATGAAAACTTCCGCACAAATTCCAAGGAATGGCCATAATGCTGCCAATTTTCCTTTAATACGAACAAGACCATCTGATGATGTTGCCTCAAGACCAGCATTAGTCATAACTGCATTAGTTCCATTACAATAATAAGTTCCTTTATCACTAAGAAGCACATGATCAATTGTTAATCTTGATGATTCAATCTGGTCGGTGTTACCGACTTTAATATCATCAATCCTGATTCGATCGTCGCCTAAGAGATCAATTAGACTGTCGGTTCCGTTGCCTAAAAATGAGATGAACTTTTTAAATTTTGATTGTTGTTTTGAAGGACTTGAAGATGATTTAGGCTTGTGCTAAATTGTGGTCTTCAAGATCTGGAATTAGGTATACTTACTGTAGTGCCAAGTGATTTCAGCATTGTCTCCTTTAACAATACAGTGAATTTCAAGCTTATCGCCTTCAACAACATAGGTATTTTCGGGAATTTTGGTTAAAACTTTAGCTGTAAAATTAAGAAGAATTTTGGTTAAAATTGATGCAAAAATGGCTAATTTGAATAGGACATGTCGGTTAGTCGATCTGGAATCCAGCATCAGGCACTCCGACACCATGTCAGGCACTCTGACACCATGTCAGGCACTTCGACACCTTGCCAGGCACTCCGACACAATGTCAGGCACTCCGACACCATGTCAAGCACTCCAACATCATGTCAGGCACTCCGACACCATGTCAGGCACTCCAACACCATGTCAGGCACTCCAACATCATGTCAGGCACTCCGACACCATGTCAGGCACTTCAACACCATGTCAGGCACTTCGACACCATGTTAGGCACTTCAACACCATGTCAGGCACTTCGACACCATGTCAGGCACTTCGACACCATGTCAGGCACTCCGACATCATGTCAGGCACTCCAACAACATGTCAGGCACTCCGACACCATGTCAGGCACTTCAACACCATGTCAGGCACTCCGACACCATGTCAGGCACTCCAACAACATGTCAGGCACTCCGACACCTTGCCAGGCACTCCAACAACATGTCAGGCACTCCGACACCATGTCAGGCACTTCGACACCATGTTAGGCACTCCGACACCTTGCCAGGCACTCCGACACCATGTCAGGCACTTCAACACTATGTCAGGCACTTCGACACCATGTCAGGCACTCCGACATCATGTCAGGCACTCCGACATCATGTCAGGCACTCCGACAACATGTCAAGCACACGGTAAGGTCATCCTAGCCTCAGATTCTTGATAAATTAGCCAACTCGTCCTAATTCGACAAACTTGTCAACTTACCTGAAACAATAAAGTTCTTTGATTCGCCATTAACATTACATGAATAATTTCCAGCATCCTCAACACGAAATCTTTCAATTAAGAATGTTCCGGCCTTTTCGTTAATTGTAAAATGTCCGTTTAAATCCTTAATTTCAGTAACGATTTCTTCTCCTCTTTTCCTGTTGACATTATTGGAAATTTATAGAAAAAAAAAATTAGAAATTAGGGTATAATAATAATTTGAGTGTGTATTAAGTGAGGCAGGGGGTGCACCTAAGAGGGATGGGGGTCAAACCCCCTCCCCCACTCATTTTTGTAGAAAACTCTTCAAATTTTTATGAATTTTCATTAAAAATCTTTCAATTTTCCCTTAATTTTCAAAATCTATTCAAAATACCCCAGCGCCCTAATTGTGACTGCATCCCTGGGTATAGCGGAGATATTCTTAGGAGGGGTGTATAGTGATAGCAGGGTCAACACCTCCTGACTCCTCTTATTTTGAGATTAAATTTAAAAATTTGTTGGAATTATCAAACAAAAAATCTCTAAATTCACTAAATTTACAAAGTTACCCCTTGTAGCCAGGGGTGTAGCCAAGAAGGGGAGGGGGACATTATGGGCATGGGCCCCCTCCTCCCTCTTAGAATTAGCAATCCATTTATTTGGTAACGTTTATTTTATTTTTAAATTTTTGTATATTTTTGTATAATTTTTAAAAAAAATTTTGAGCTACCCCCCTCCCCCACTGCACCCCTCAAAATTACTACCCCCCAAATATTTACCAAACAATTTTTGTTGGATCAGGTGTTTTGCATGCCAAAAGCATTGACTTTGTTAAACCGATAATTTTGTATTGTTGGCCATTGTCGTAGACTGCTTCAAGTTCTCCTGTAACATTAAATTTAATAAAAAATTAGTCAAAATTGTTGCATTTAAAATTAAATTTTTGGTTTTTTTGGGAATTTTTAAAATTTAAAAAAAAATAAATTTAATTTTCTACAAAATTAAATTAAATTAGACACAACAAAAATTTAAAAAAAGACACACAATTTCAAAAAAACACAAAAATTAATATTGCAAATCTATATTTAAAAATTTGGACACTTGAAACTTAAGCTATAGAGCAGCAGGAGCTTGGAACCGACTTGGGCTTTGTATGAAGTTGAGATGACATTTACATACAAAATCCGAGTCGACATCAAGCTTTAATTGTCAGACACTCTTGTGATATTTATTATTTTAAATTTAAAATTTAAAAAATTTAAAAAATAAGTAAATTTTTGAATTGAAAAATTAAAAGAATTTTCAATTTTTTAATTTTTGAATTTTCAAAAAATTACAAAAAATTTTTAATTTTGAATTTTCAAAAAATGTTTAATTTTCAAATTTTTAAAAAATTACAAAAATCTTTTAATTTTAAACTTTTAAAAAATTACATAAAATTTTAAATTGTTTTTTAAATTTAAATTTTTAAAAAATTACAATACATTTTATTTATTTTTTTGATTTTAAATTTTTAATTTTTAGATTGAAATTTTTCTTCAATTTTTTATTAAACAAATTTAATTCAAAATTTAAAAATTCTCAACTTTTTAAATAAAATTTGAAAATTTTCAAAATTTTTAAAAATTAAATTTCAATTTTTCCTAATTTTTCCAATAGTATCTGACTCTAGCTTCAAATATTAGACATAAAATCGCACAACTACATAAAAATCTACTCGCAAAAATATAACAAAAAGTGTGTGTTTCATGAAATTATGAATGTTTAATGAAATGCAAGGATGTAGAACTGATCAAAATCATTAAGAGATTAATTAAAATGATCAAAAAAAATTGTCAAAAAATATCAACGATGTGAGATTGATCAGCACGTCACCTTTTATGGATATGATTTATTTTTGGGGACAAGTATTTCACCATCACAAATTTGAAGAATTTTGTTGAATTTTTTTAAACAAAATTAAGTTAATATTTTTTTTTGTAAATTGCGACAATAAAAATCATGACTTAAGGCTTTGATAAAGCGTATCTCGACTTCATCTGGAGCACAGCAGTTAACAAAGTACGATTGCCCACAATTTTATTCAGTTTATCCCAGCAAAATACAGCGAATCTTTACTATGTAGCTTCAATTTAGATGGTGAAATTAACACGGTTTATACATATTATACACATTATGGTGATCGCAGACATAAATTAAATCCCAATCAGTCTTACATAGGGTTTAAAAACCCTGGATAGCATTTAATTCTGCAATCAATCTCGGCATTCTGTGATTGAAAACCAGAGCCCATGCCATACAAAGTCAGTTCTGACAAAATCAGTTTTGTACCAGAATATCAATCAATTCCCAACCTCAGATCAAGATAATTCTGGTCTTTGATGAGAATTATTGTAATTAAAGACTCAAAAGCTCATCTGGAAAATTGAGAAAAAATCCACAATTTTCACAGCTATGTCTGTGGACAAATCTTGCAGAAATTGTGAAAATTACAAAATGTGGAAATTTTGGCAATTCCTGTAGTTTTTGCTGTTTTTCCAATTTTTTCAATTTTTTCAATTTTTTCAATTTTTTCAATTTTTTCAATTTTTTCAATTTTTTCAATTTTTTCAATTTTTTCAATTTTTAATTGAAAATTTGAAAATTTGAAAATTTGAAAAATTGTGAAAATTATTCCAATTTCCCGACAAGCCACTTGAGCCTTTATCTGTCGTCTGTTTAATGTATTTATGATATCAAAGTAAATGCTAATAAATAAGCAATGACTCTATATCCCTAAACTATGGCCAATTTTTTTTATTTCTTATTTCTTCTATTTTTAGCACTAAATAACTTAAATTAAAATTTATAAACAGGAGCATAAATTGATAATTAAATAATGATGGAAATTATATTATAGCAAAAAAATTAAAATAAATTTAAAAAAAAAGTGAAATTTTTAAAGTGAAAATTAAACTAATTAAAAGAAGTAGGAAGACTAGAAGATAAAGTTCTTAGAGGGTACTCAACCGCGTCCACTAAATTGTTGAATTTTATATGGCAATTTAGACTTGTTTTTGGCACTTTTGTAATTAGGAAGACATGTGCCTGAGACTCAGAACTTGAAGCTGAATAAAGAAGTCCATTAAGTCAATTTAACCTTTCCGGAAAGCACATTTGGAACAATTAGGGTTTGGTCAATTCACATGCCTGCATTTCTAACATTTTAGATGCTCAGGCCAGCAATTTTGGACGAACCTTAGAAAAAATGGAACAATTGTGTCGACAGAAGGGATTAAAGACAGATTCGACATAAATTTGACACCAAATCCAGACTCAATGTCACATTTTGTTGACATTTATCGTGTCACGTGTCACTTGGAATTGACCATTTGGCTCAGAGCAATTTGATGTCCCTATCCTCTAGCCCAGTGCTTCTCAAACTTTATGGAGTGTGGCATAACAAGTCAAATAGTGCCAATTTGATGAAATGTCATTTGTTTCATGACATAGTCGAAGGCTTGGCTCCTCTCGCCGCTTTGTAGGGCTATGCTTTCTCGAAATCCCGGTCCCGATAAATTTTCGGGATCGGGATTGAAATTTTCGGGATCTCGGGATTTTTCGGGATTGAAGAAGCTTTTTAGAAGCACTGACCTCAACCCTTGCATTTGAACTCTAAAATTGTACCTGACCACTTGAGCAGCTTAGAGCATGTATATTGCTCCATTTGGTTCCTGTACGAATGTATGGACATTCATGAATCTGTGAGAATCCACGAGCTTTCTTCCCATGAATTCCCCATTGTGTCGGTGACCGACAATCCCTCCTTCCTACTTAAGATCCCCCTAAGACCTCCTATATCCCAATATTCCCTACAGAGTACCCTCAAAGAAACAAATCTCCAACAATTTTTTTGGGGACATAAAATCATGCGAACCTTCGCGATGTTGCTTTATAGTCGTCGTTGTGTGTTCAGTTGTAAGCAAAAGAGTCGACTGTGGCTCATGCATCGATGCCGTTTGACTTTGTTGAGTTGGAAGAGCATGATTCTCATGTTTTTGATGTTTTGTCGACTGTGGCTTATGGACTAAATCTTGATGGGTATTTTTGAGGTTATGTACGGGATCATGGGGGTTATTAAGGGGATTTTCATGTACATTGTATAGGGATTTGGGGTCATGTGGGGTGTGGATTTTATGGGACTTGTGTTTATGCTGTTGACTTTGAGTTGTTGTAGGAATTGTTGTTGTTGTCATGGCCTGCGTCGTCACTTCTACATCCACAAACTCATCCGATACTTTTTCAATGGAATCACCCCGGAATTGCTCATAAGATTGATCAAAATTTGACGAATATAATCGACTTGATTCCGATGTCTCATCAACATACATCATCATTGTACTTTTTAAGGCATCATCGGCAATAATTGGCGGTTCGTAGCTTATACGTCGACTTATTTCATCATCATATTCATCCTCTATGCTTCCATCATCATTGTCTAGTTCCACAATTGCACTATTATCATAATGTACATGCAGAACATGAGACTTTTCATGCTTTGAACTACATTTGTACTTTCCGGCGTGCATCATTAAGGCATGCTTAACTTTAATGCGTGACTTAAAATATCGACTATTTGGAATTGATTCGTCTTGTTGGACATAACCGTAATCATCTTTTGAGTGACGTATTGAGTGAAGTTGTTGGATTGGCTGATCGTCTTTGTGCCACTCAATTGGACCTTCCTCAAGGCACTGTATCCAAAATGGCTTACCAACTGTCACGTTTGTATCGCCGACATACACAACGGAGTAAATATTGTTGGGATTATCCAGTTTGGCTGCGGTATTGTTGGGGGTTGGAGGTTGGTTAATGAAGGTGAATTAAGAACTTCCATGCCGGATTTATGGAAGGTATTTGATTATATTTTTTAATAATAAAATACAGTAAATAAAAGTGAAAAATTAAGTAATTTAGTGCCTATACGTCCTGTCATCGACCCACTCAATTTTTGAGTATTCTGTACAAATTAAACAGCAACAAAATAAGAACCAAAATAACCCAAAAAATAACTGAATTTAATTATCATCAATATTTTTTGTTGTATATCCTTTAACTAAGGCACAGCCAATGTCATTCAGTGGAAAAATATTTGCATAAATAATTTTTATAAAATTAACTGAAAAATGACGTCAAACGAGTCATGATAATGAAGTGATTCAATAAACTGAACGAGATGCTCTTTTGCTTTGTGGAATAAATGTTTGCAAACTAAATTTGTGTGGCTTTGTGCTTTTAGATAGAAAGTTTGTGCATTTAATAGAATTGTTGGAAAATTATTGGAATTGTAAAGAGTGATGAAGGAATTAACCCCAAAAACCCTTCAATCCTGTTAAGAGTCACAAAAACTTTCCAAATTGAACAACATTACCAATCCCATTTTTGTGACTGCGGTTTCTCAAAGTCTAGTCTAATTCTTGGGACCCAGACAGACCAAGAACCAAACTGAGACCCAAACAGAGACCCAAGCCGAAACTCACATTGAGACCCTGAACAAGACTTAGACCGAGACTCAGACCGAGTTCCACAAACAGATCGAGTCCGAGACCCAGACCCAGACCCAATTCGAGACTTAACCCGAGACTCAGACCAAGATCCAGGACAATACTGAGACCTTGAACTAGACTCATATCGAGCCTTAGACCGAGACCCAGAAACAGATTGAGTCCGATAACCAGATAAGACCCAAACTGAAACTCAGATAAAGAACTAGACCGAAAACGGAATCGAGATCCAGACCGAGCTACAAACCTAGAACTAAACTGAGTCCGAGACCTAGATTTAGACTGAGTCCCAAACAGATACCCAAACAGAGATCCAAACCCAAACCCGCATTTGGACAATGATCTAGACTCACAACGAGACTCAGACCGAGACCCAGAAAGAGATCCGAAAGAGTCCGAGACCCTGGCCGTGACTTAGACCGAGACCCAGACTGAGACTCAGACCTTGTTAGAGACCTAAACCGAGACTTAATCCGAGATTCAGACCAAGACTCAGAAAAAGATCTAATAGAATCCAAGAAAAGACTCAGACCCAGTACGAGACTTCGACCGAGACACAGACTCAGATCCAGCACAATACTGGAACTAAGACAGAGACCCAGATCGAATCACAAAGTGAGACCGAGTTCCAGACGGAGACTCAGATCGAGACCCAGAAAGGGGACCCAAACAGAGGCTAAGACCGTAAAAATTTGATAGAGACAGAAACGACAGTCATCCAAATCAAGACCCAGACTCCAATTAAGACCTTGACCGAGATCTCTACAGAGACCGAATGCGAGACTACTCGAGAATTCCTTACATGAGTAACCCTTACTCATAACCTCAGTATTAGCTTCTAAGTCCTAATCTTAAACTCAATAGTCATTAGCACTTCCATTAACAAATGCCATCTTATCCACATTATTACACCACATTCCCCATTTTTATCTACACAAATACACCAAAACTGTTGAAAAAAAAATGAAAATCGTAAACTGATAAGTCTTATGACTCGTCATAGTCACATAATGAGCATGTAAATAAATGTTTTGTAAATAATCAGCAGTGCGGTAAGTGAAGCTAAGACAGACATAAAAAATGAGATATTTGTGGTTGCTTGCTATCATTTTACGAGTGTTACGGAATGTCCGATTGTGGATTTTTTTTTTATATGCGGAACAAAAAAAGTGTGAATTGACGTCAGTGAATTTCTTGCTAATTTTCAGTTTAAAGAATTGGATGTGGAATTTATTTGTCTTATTGGATAGAATTTCAGAATATTTAGGAAGGTTGAATTACAGCACAATTTGGTGTTGAGTGTCAAATTATGCTAATTTATAGTAAAAAAAAGTTAATTTTTTGGAATTTGAGAAATTATAAACAAAATGGTCAAATTATCATGGGCAGCTGTTCACTTATCACGTAAGGCAGTGATGGGAATGAGACCCAGAACGATACTCAAACCGTGACCCAGACTGGGACCCAAACTGATACTCAGACAGTCAGACAGAGATTGATACTCCAAGATCAAGATCCAGACTAATCCAGATAATTAGACCCAGATAGAAACCCAGATCTAAATCCAGATCCACACTCACATCCAGACCCAGATCCAGACCAAGACTCATACTCAGATCCAGACTCATACCTAAATCCCGACGGAGACCCAGATCTAGACCAAGACTAAGACCCAGACAAAGATCCAGATTCAAACCAAGACAATACTCATACTCAGATCCAGACTGAGACCGAAACCCAGAACGATATTCAGACAGTCAGCCGGAGATCAATACTCGGACCCAGATCTTGGCCCAAATTCAGACAAAATCTTAGATTCAGATCCAGACTCAGACCTAAACCCAGACCGAAACCCAGATTCAAAACCAAGACTCAAGCCTTGATCCAGACCGAGACCAAGACGAGACTCATACCCAGATCCAGACCGAGACCGAGACCTAAATTGAGACTGAGTCCAAGACCCAGATCCAGACAAATACCTTCTGTGCCATGGCACATTAGTGGAAATTCTTGAAAATGCCATGAACAATATGCTCCGGATGGTTTCAGTCAGTTTTGACAGGACACCAATGTGGAGGTGCCTCCACTTTAGTCCAGACTCCAAAAAAACAAGTGAAGTCGACTTTAATAGAGTCTGGACTCCCAAAGTCTTGCGAATTCTGGTTTCAGGCGAGACACTATGGGTCCAAAATGGCAAAGGTTGTCAAAAATTCAGGTTATGTGTGGATGTTGTAGTGCCTGAGGAGGAGTGTACGGGAAAAAAAGAAATTTTGTCCAAAACTGCTGTGTGCCTGACTTATGGCCAAAAAACGATTTTTGGTACCTGCCATTATAAAAATTGTTGGCGTGCTTCAATGCATGGACCAATTTTTTCCAAACTTTTTTTATTTATTAGATATACATAGAACCTACAAAATAGCAATACATTTGCATAATTTAGGTTCCACTGTATATCCAAAAAAGTCAAAAATATGTCAAAAAATGCGATTTTTTTACATTTCATGCTCTCATGTAGCTATAATGCACTATGGGACAAAAAATATATATGCATTTGATAGAACCTATTTATACATAATAATCATACATAGATTGTAATTTAATTGGATGCACTACAAAAGCATAAAATAACTTTAAAGCCAAAAATTTTCGGTTTTTTGTGATTTTTTGACCTTTAACCCCATTTTTCCCTATAAACTAAGTTCGTGCTGTTTCAGGTGAACATTGATTATTATAGGACTAATATTGTACTATTATTATGTGAAAAAAAATTTCTATATGGGACCCCCCTAGCTCATTTTTGGGGGGTCCAAAGGTATACCCCCTCAAAATGGGGTCTCTCAAAACTCAATGTTACTTTTCTTAACCGAATGTTTAACAAATAATTTAAAAACACTTTTAAACTACATTTAAACAAATTTTAAGTAGTTTCAAACTGTTCTAAACAATCGAAACTACTCATGTTAGCCAGTTCATAGATTTGTAAGTTTTTGAGTTTTAGACATATTTTCACGAGGTTTTTTGGACTCAAATGGCAATACATATATAAATTGTTTATTTTTTCATAAAGTACTAACAATATACTATCCAACAATATATAAAATGTCATACATAAGGTCAATTCAGCCAAAAATTTTGAAAAATGTTCAAAATTTTATGTTTTTTTAAAATTCATCCTTCACATTTATGCTTATAAATGCTGTTAATCTTAAGTATATGAATGGAATTTGGTATTTTTGTAGACATTAGAGTAGTATTAAGGTAATAAAAAGAAAATCAAAGTTTTAAAATAGCTTAATTTAAGAAAGGACAAAGTCCAATTTACCATATTTTGACTTCCTTTACTCAGTGCAGAGAGCATCCAAATTTTATTTTTTAAAATATTTTCTATAGATATATACTAGAACTTATAGAAAATAGGCAAAAAAATAATTTTCCGAGATTAAATCGAACAAATTTGTCCATTGAAAAACCCTAAAAATAGCAACTTTTTGAATAAATTTGTTTATTCGATTCTTACAATTAGCAACGAAAAATTACTTTTGCGAATATTTTCTGTTAGTTCTAGTATATATCTATAGGAAATATTTTAAAAAATAAAATTTGGATGATCCCTGCACTGAGTAAAGACAGTCAAAATATGGTAAATTGGACTTTGTCCTTTCTTAAATTAAGCTATTTTAAAACTTTGATTTTCTTTTTATTACCTTAATACTACTCTAATGTCTACAAAAATACCAAATTCCATTCATATACTTAAGATTAACAGCATTTATAAGCATAAATGTGAAGGATGAATTTTAAAAAAACATAAAATTTTGAACATTTTTCAAAATTTGTGGCTGAATTGACCTTATGTATGACATTTTATATATTGTTGGATAGTATATTGTTAGTACTTTATGAAAAAATAAACAATTTATATATGTAATGCCATTTGAGTCCAAAAAACCTCGTGAAAATATGTCTAAAACTCAAAAACTTACAAATCTATGAACTGGCTAACATGAGTAGTTTCGATTGTTTAGAACAGTTTGAAACTACTTAAAATTTGTTTAAATGTAGTTTAAAAGTGTTTTTAAATTATTTGTTAAACATCCGGTTAAGAAAAGTAACATTGAGTTTTGAGAGACCCCCATTTTTTGAGGGGGGCATACCTTTGGACCCCCCAAAAATGAGCTAGGGGGGTCCCATATTGAAATTTTTTTTCACATAATAATAGTACAATATTAGTCCTATAATAATCAATGTTCACCTGAAACAGCACGAACTTAATTTATAGGGAAAAATGGGGTTAAAGGTCAAAAAATCACAAAAAACCGAAAATTTTTGGCTTTAAAGTTATTTTATGCTTTTGTAGTGCATCCAATTAAATTACAATCTATGTATGATTTTTATGTATAAATAGGTTCTATCAAATGCATATATATTTTTTGTCCCATAGTGCATTATAGCTACATGAGAGCATGAAATGTAAAAAAAATCGCATTTTTTGACATATTTTTGACTTTTTTGGATATACAGTGGAACCTAAATTATGCAAATGTATTGCTATTTTGTAGGTTCTATGTATATCTAATAAATAAAAAAAGTTTGGAAAAAATTGGTCCATGCATTGAAGCACGCCAACAATTTTTATAATGGCAGGTACCAAAAATCGTTTTTTGGCCATAAGTCAGGCACACAGCAGTTTTGGACAAAATTTCTTTTTTTCCCGTACACTCCTCCTCAGGCACTACAACATCCACACATAACCTGAATTTTTGACAACCTTTGCCATTTTGGGCCCATAGTGCGAGACTTATCACCAAAGAATGCCTCAAAAAATAAAAGGTTGTCCAACAATGACATAAGTGGTGAGGGGGTGGGATGTTGTTACTTAAGGGAAGATGCTGTACATATGGAAGACAGTATAGCATGATATTGTCAATTATCAAAAGACAGCCAGCAATAGAGCCAGCGATAGAGCCAGCGTTAGGAACCATCTAAAAGAGACGCGTTCTGGATCTTTTTGGGATGAATTTACATTTTACGTAAGGCTCTTGAGACAGATGGGCATGTTTGAAGTGCTGTTATGGATCACAACTGATCTGTCGGGCCAACAAATTAAAGGAAGTAAGTAAAGAAAGAAGTGACATTCAAAAAAATCACAATCCGCAATAAATGCCCAACTCATACAATGAATCACAACAAAAAGAGAGACATGATAATCAAATTGATGAGCTACAAAGTTAATTAGGCTAATAGTCTGTTTACAAATAATCTCACATTTTTGGACAAAGAAACTGACATTCATTGTGGAATTTTGTTTATTATTTATTATTTTGCTTCCGTACCCGAGCAGCACAAAGTTGCTAATTGTCTGTTTAAAGGTCTGAGAAGCACATAGGGGAAAATTGGATTTTGAGTCTCAAAAATGGGTCAAAATTAGCCGTCATGGTGGAATTTAGGGCAAATTTGGGTCTTGTCGTTAATATGGCAACGTACTGGTGTCTTAGTGGACATGCTGTACTGTTCGGGAGAGTCATTAGAATGTGTCATATGTTACCGTTAACGCAGCGACTATCCCTCAAAGAAAACAGCTTTTAAAATGTCAAAAAATTGAGTTCCAGACCAGATTTACATCAACCCCGAGTCAGCATGACTATAACCAGCATGACTCAGTCATATACCTCATTTACGAACGTCCCCATAACTCAATTCAATCACATTTAACCCCAATAACTTCAAATCCCATTCACAATCATGTAATTCACTTACATACACAATGCACACAATGACTGACTCTTATCATCCTCAAGTCTCCAACCAACAGCCTTGCTGGCGATAAAAATGAAGTAAAATTATCAAAATACAAACTGTATGAACCCTAAATCTATCACATTATAGTCAGTTGTCTAATCAAAGTCTTATCAGCATTAAGTAACTGTGTAATGCAGCATTGCTGGATTTTAGTAAGGAAAAGACAACAATTTATCAGAATTTAAACTAAAATGTCTGCAGCAACACATCCAAGTCTACTTGAAAAAAAAAGAGAAACTAGTCTCAATGACGTCACAATTTTAAAGGCTGACTCATCAGCATTGTCTCAATGATTATCGCATTTATTAGCTCATAGTTGCTGCTATAGTATAAATTATACTGACACATTCAAGGCAATTCCAAGTATGATGCTGAATATTGATTCATTGGAAAGTTATTTAGACTTGTTAAGGGAACGTTCTAATGTTATGTATCGTGATGAGTTGACTGTTTTGGGATTGACCGCAAAAAATATCCATGAAAAAAATCAATTTTATTGATTTTCATTGTTTGAGGCATAACAGTAAGCGGTAGCTAGCGATATAGTCAGCTTCAGTCGCCGACTGAGGAAGGCCATGGATCACACTTGATATGTACTGCCAGCCAAGTCATTGACACTCTTCACTCACTCCGGATGAAACGTGTGTCAATACCTTGCTGCCAACAAAGTAAGTAAGAGGCATAACAGCACCCCAAACGCACTCCTTTTCGCTTCAACAGCCTTACATAAAATGTGAAATTCCTATCAAGAAGATCCAGAATCGTATCTAGTGAGGTCAACTACTGTCATTTTTGGACAAATACTTCAATTTACTAGGATTTTTCAAGATATACATAGCCTTACTCTCAGAGTCCTGCCAATTATGTTGCATACTAGGGCAATTACCCTAACTGACTAAGAGCATGCTCTCCAGAACAGACTAAACTGACATAAATGGTTAAGTTCATTCCCATTAAATATATTGAAGATGAGTAAGCTCTTGAGAGCATGTTATTTGTCTGCTAGGATTGACTGCAGTACTCTGACGAGCCCGCATTCATTACACAATCTCAGAAAGGCAGACGGTCATGAAAAAGTTGGAAAATTGTAATTTTAGCCCAGCTCGACGCTAGCATAGAATTGAATTTAGATGAATTTGAATCTAAGCCAGAATCATGCTGATCTAGAAGACACCATTTACCGATATTTTCATATCGTGTGTCTTTTGGCTTATGGAGCCTGGAGAAGCTGTCGATCGATAGGGTGGCCAGAGGATTTTCGAAAAATATCGGGACATTTTGAGTCTATGTCGGGACACTGCAGCAAGGTAGCAAAGTACAGCAGTGTCCGGGCAAAAATACAGCAGATGGCCGTGATATCGATCGAGAAAGTATTGGCTTTGGAATCGACAATTGGCAAACGGTAGCCACTGATAGAGCTGGCTTTAGGTGATATCTATGGGATGTCATGGATCATAATTGATCTGTATGACCCGCAAAGTAAGTAAGTAAGTAAGTGTATTTTGGATCCTCAAAAGTAAACCCCATAAGTACAGCTCTATACCTTAATGACCCTAACCTTCCCAAATATTCTCAAACATTCCACAAAACAAAACAAAAGAATTCCGTCCAGTTAAAATAAATTTCAAACCAAAAGCATGGAAAATAACAAAAAAGTTAAATTCAGAATAAGTATTTTTAGTGTGTGTCCATAAAAAGCACAAAACATGTCAAAAATATCATTTCGTGTTTGTTGTGCGCGAGAATTAAAAACAATAACAATAAAAATAGTTTTCACATTTTTTAAAGTTTGTGAAAAAAAATGTGAAAAAATTAGGGAAGAAAATTGGAGAAATTTTAAAGATTTTTTTAATTTTTTTTTTAAATTTTTTCACAATTTTTGAACTTTTTTAGATCAAGTTTATAAAAAAATGTGAAAAAATGTTAAAAATTGGTAAAAATTAGGAAAAATATCTCAACTTTTTAATAATTTTTCACAATTTTTGAAATCATTTTTGAATTAAATTTAGTAAGATTATTAAAAAATGTTTAAAAAATTGTATAAAAAAATTTAAAATAATTGTTAATTTTTAATAAGTTTTTAACTTTTTTTTCACAATTTTTAAAGTTTCTTTCACATTTTTTTAATAAAATTAAAACAATTTAAAAATTATAAAAAATCTGGAAGAAAATCTCAAATTTTTTAACTTTTTTCACAAATAGTTTTAAATATTTTTTAATAAATATTATAAAAAAATGTTTAATAATTGTGAAAAATTGTGAAAAATCAGGAAAAAAAATCTCAAATCTCATCAATTTTTTTTACGTTTTTTTATAATTTTTAAATATTTTTTCACATTTTTTTAATAAAAATTACAAAAAATTGTTAAATTTTTATCAAGTTTTAAACTTTTTTTTAACAATTATTAATTTGTTTTTTACTTTTTTAATAACAATTATAAAAAATTTAAAAAATGTGAAAAAATAATGGAAATTTTTCAATTTTTTAATCTTTTTCACAATTTTATAAACTTTTTTTAATAAAATTTATTAAAAAATTGTAACAAAAATATTAAAAATTGTGAAAAACTTTTAAAAAATTGTGAAAAAATCCTCAATTTTCAATAATTTTTTTAGTATTTTTTTTGTAAATATGAATTTTAGTTTAAAAAACTTATTATAAATAAAAAAGCGAAATAAAAATTTGTAAAAATTAATAAAAACTAGCAAATATGGTGCAATAGTCATTACCTGAAACAACTGTAAAGGCTATAAATAGCATCAACAATAGATTGAGCGAATATTGAATTTTCTTCTCCATTTTGAAAAATTTCTTTTTTTTTCTCCTTTTTTTATTAAATTTTTGTTCCTTAATTCCAACACGATTATTGTCACCTTCTGCTGTGCCTTGATTCTGTCATTCACTTTTTGCAATTTTTTTTAAATTATTTAATTAATTTTTTTCACTATTTTAACCTCTTATAATCTACAAAAACTTCACAGTAAAGCACTTAATGACTCAATTTTTTAAACTTTTTTTTAATCCACAAAAAATTAAATTTTAATTTAAATTTTTAATAAAAATTATTGACACCTTGACAATGCGTGCTGCGATCTTAAATTCTAACAATTATTTGAAAACGATCTTTGAGATTTAACGCAATTTTTTGTGAAAAAAGTTTTCCGACTTTTTTTATTTTTGCTGTCTTTCTCGTCTCTTTTTTTTCTTCACAAATGTCAGGCAGGGTTGAGAATGAATCAATAAAAAGTTTTAAAGACATTTGTGAGGTTTTTTGGATGTGATTCATGTGATGAGAAATTTGAATTTATTTTGACCGTTATTTTTATTTTCTTTGGATTTGTTGTTGTTATTTATTTTTTATTGAGATTGTGGATGGTGATACTTAGATATGATGCAGAGGAGTAGTCAGAAACTATTTGAAGGGTTTAGAATGAGCGGCTCAAGTTTGGAAACTTTAGAGTATGGATACAATAACACAATTTTAAGGAGGTATTTAGGATAATTTTTTTAAATCGAAGTTGACTCAATCCTTGCCTTGCTATCCCCTTTTTGAAATAAAAAATAATTCATTTTCGCAACTCCCCTCCTACCTCATCCCTTCCCCGTTCCCTTTCCTTAAATTTACCCCATTAGGTATGTTTCTATAATATAAGGTTTTTATATAAGGTATCGACACTGTTCATTCGGCCCATACAACCTTTCATCCGGATAAAAGCGGATGAACTATGGCAATGCCCTGGTAATAACCAGAGCCTCGTTTGACTCTTTTTTACTATGTAGCTTGGATATTTGATTGACGGCTTTCACTGCTAGATGGTTAGGTTGAGACATGGTTGTCTTATTGTACGTGGATTCGGAAATTGAAAAGCGATAGTCAGCAATAGAGCTTAGCTATTACATTACTGTTGCTTTTTTGCTGCTTTGTTTTGAGTAGAGTAATATCGTGAATTTTAATATATGGTATAATTAAACCATCATATTTTGATTTTACAGTTTTATTTCCTGAATTTTTGTAAATTATCAATTTTTACAAAATTAAATCAAGTTCTCAGTTTAACAAGATTGTTCTCAAGAATATGTCTAAAAAAATCAATTTTATAATTATTTTCATGATAATTAAATCAATAAGTTCAAAAATGATTAAATCAAATTCAAACCAAATTTACGAATCCATAATATCCAACCTTAGTTACCCTCAAAATATATCAGAATTCCTCCATCATTTTGTTAATCAAAAATCAGACATATGTCAAAATTCTATGAGGAGAATTGCTAATGGATATTTAGCAAAATTTGGTCAATTTCCTTTTGTTGCTGAATTAATAATAAAATTTTCAAATGATAAAATTGGAATTTGTTCTGGAAGTTTAGTGGCACCTAAGTGGATTTTAACAGCCAAACATTGTGTTTTTGAGTGAGTAATTAAGCTAGAACTTATTGAAGTTTGAGTGGTCATTTTGGTTATTTGTGCATTTATAATGCACTTGCATTTATATTTATGTGAATCATGGAATTTACCGAAATTTTGACGAATTTTTAGAAGATTTTGGTCAAAATTCAGTATAATTTAATCATTTCGCAATTTTTGCTTGATTTTAGATGAATTTTCAAAAATTGTTGCATGCTCTAAAGCAAAGTTTCAGCTATGGACCTCATGGTCTGAAAAGCTAATGTTTTTTTAAAGCAAAGTTTGCATCAGGGCTCGAAATCGACCTAGATTTGAAGTTCAACCAAAATCGCTCTAAAATTTGATAAAAATTCATTCAAAATCAAACATTCAACCAATTTTCTTTATTTCAAATTTTGTATCATCCAAAAATGATCATTTCATTCTATAATTCCAGTTTAGACAATCCTGTAATCAACATAGTAATTTTAATGGGCTCATCAACAAGAACCCAAACCAAAAATCAACAATTTGGAATTGTAAAAAACTTTGTGAGATTGAAAACCTTAATCCTTCCTGACATAGCATTAGCAGAACTTCATGACAGTATGCATCTAAATAAATTTGTAAGCACAATTAAACTACCAGAAATCGAGTCATACAAACCAGGACAAGTGTTTACTGCTGTTGGATGGGGAAGTAAGTTGAAGATTTAAATAATTTAAATTGTGACCAATTTTAAAAGATTTTAATAATTTAGAAATTAACGACCAATGCTACTCAAGTGATCTTCAATATGCAAACTTTCAAATCCATGACAATGAACACTGCAAAACGGATATTGGAATTTGGAGTCAATTTGCATTCTGTAGTAAAGGAATTAATCAAGATTCATCAATTTTGAGTGGTGATTCTGGTGAGTTTTTGTAAGATATTTTCAAATTATTGCAGCTTTAAAGTCGAGTCTCAATGGAGTCGTTAGAATGGGCATTACGATGGTCTCTCAGTTAGGATATATTCGGTTCCTTTAGGTTCCTTAAGGTTCATTTCGGCTTATTTCGGTTCTGTTCGGATCATTTCGGCACTTTCCGGTTCATTTCGGTTCATTTCGATAACATTCGGCTCTTTTCGGCTCTCTTCGCGCCCTTTCGGTTCTTTTCGGCTCTTTTCGGTTCCTTTTGGCTCATTTCGGTTTCCTTCGCGTCATTTTGGTTCCTTTCGGCTCATTTCGTGTCCTTTCGGTTCTTTTCGGCTCTTTCCACTTCTTTCGGCTCTTTTAGGTTTCTTTTGACTTTTTCGGCTCCATCTGACCATGTTCTACCTTGTGATAAGACAGAAAGGTGTCATGGTTGCTACGTTATGGCTGATTTTGGGTCATTTTTGCTGCCAAACATGAAATTTGCCACATATTGATGTACGGCAATGAGAAAAATCATACCGAATAATACTTAAATAATACCAAGCATAAGTCAGCATTGGCAATCTGCTAATGATACTCAATTCCAGATTCAGCTTCAAACTCCATCTAAGACTAGCTATAAATCAAATTTGATCTAAAAATCTCTGCAAAATTTCACTTCCAATTCACTAAAACCACAAAAACTACCAAAAAATCCAAAAAAAACATCCTTGCCGTGACCAGGATTCGAACCTGGGTTACTACGGCCACAACGTAGGGTCCTAACCACTAGACGATCACGGCTGACCATTGATGGATATTTGTGTTGTTATTCGTTTTGAATTTTTGCTTTATTTTAACTTCAAATGTGAAAGAAATGCGAAAGAAAAGAAAAAAAGAAATTGAACAAGTTTTTGTTGTGGCTGTAAAATAAGTGTGAATAATTAGTAAATTTTATGGAACAGATTTTGTTTTCATTTGAAGTACGAACAAGTGTATGGTGATGTAGATAGAGTTGAATATGAAGTGGATGGTTGATGTGATTTTATTTGAATATTCATCCTTGAGCCACCGAGATCGATGGTGATTCGGAATTTTTATGGAATTGAGTCGACTTGAGTTAAATTGTTCACAAAATTTCGGATCAATTTTGAGCACTAATCTAAATTGATTTCAAAGGTGTAGAAATAGAATAGAGTGGATAAAGCTTGGCAATCTCGGTCATGAATTGTATAAATCCCAGACTGAGAAGCTCTGCGATATCCATACGAATACCGCTAAATACCGCCAAATACCATGGTATTTCAAATAAATACCGCCGATACCGCCTAGTTTCTCAGCCTGGTATAAATCCCGGGATCAATCCGGGGACTCAGTATATATTGATTTACGGGTTAAAATCCTTATCTGGAATTGATCAACATTCAATATTGAACAAATTGATTAATCGATCAAAAATCCGAGCCCAGACTAGCGTTGCTCTGACTTAGTGCCTGATTTGGTATAAATTCACTGATATCATTGTGATTGATCATTGAAGATTGAACTCCAATCCACATTTTAATTTACACAGGTGGTCCAGCTTTGATCTACAACAGTCAAAATCAACCCATTCTAATTGGAATTAATGTTGCAACAAAACGAGATAGTAATGGAACTATTCTATGGCAAATGACAACAAAGATTGATCCATATTTATCCTGGATTAATCATCATATAAGGGATCAATAATATCCTTTTAGAAGACGTGCTTGAAGGTCTGATGATCAGTGATTTCAAAGTTGTTGAGACTTTGGGAACCTGGACTCTAATAGTCCAAAAAGGTACGGATGGTCTCTTTTAGTTGGAACTGTTGATCACTTCACTAAAATTAGTTCCATTCAGGTGTATTTCACCGAAAAAATGTGAATCCGAGTACCGGAAATTGGTCAGTCAATCCAAAATCCGGACCGAGACCGGCTTAACTGTTGGTGCTCGAGAGCATGACAGAGATACGCTGGTCTGCTGCCGGATTTCGGATTGATTAACCGATTTGTGCAATTTGAAGGATTCTATATAAATCTATTAGGATTCGCTTAGAATTTCTTTGAAATTAGAGCATTTTGAGGTTTTCCGTTAGGTCAGTGACCTTTAACCAGACTACAACCTTAATTTAAATGATTAAGAGACATTAATCTGCTGAAATTTCATTTTAAAATTTAATAAATTTCACCACAATTTTACTTTTTTTTTCAACACTTAATTTGTCAAATTTTTATTCATTTTTCATTTAAATCTTTTGTTAATTTTTCATTTTTTTGTTTTTACAATTTACAGCAAATTTGATTTACAAATAATTTTTTTACTTTTTTTGAGATAAATTTTAGACTTTTAATAATTTTTTTTTTCCATTATTTATCAATTTTCGACATAATTTTTTCATGCTTTTGTCAAATTTTGTTCGGAATGAGAATTTTTTTATTCAAATTAATTAATTAATTTTTTTTTTATAAATTTTATTCTAATAATCAATTTTTTTAATATCAATTTTAATTAATTATTTTTGTTAAAAATTTAATATATTTTTTTTTGTACAACATTGTTATGGTCAGTGCTGGTTGGCACATGTGAATTGAGCATTATTGACATAAAAAATTAATGCAAATTTTTTTTACTTCCACGCTGATGTGGGTCATGATGATGGCCATAAAATGCCGCGCGGAAGTTGATAAACATACAAGACAAGTCGGGGGAACAAAGAATCAAATTAAAAATGACTTTCGTTGCCCTCATGCTGATTATCATTTTTTGTCAATATCAAGTTTTGATTTGTTGTCAAGAGATGACGTTACCATGCTGCCACCATTTCCTGGATACATTTTGTCTAAATGTTTTATTGATTCATTTAAATAGTTCTGGAAATAATTGAGAAAAATTAAAATTTAGTCGGATAATCGAAGCAAACTCTAGTCAGATAATTAAAGTCAAACTCTAGTCGGATAACCGAGTAAAACTCTAGTCGGATAATACAGTCAAACTCTAGTCGGATAATTAAAGTCAAACTCTAGTCGGATAATCGAGTCAAACTCTAGTCGGATAAATAAAGTCAAAATCTAGTCGGATAATTGAGGCAAACTCTAGTCGGATAATCGAGACAAAATCTATTCGGATAATTGAGGCAAACTCTAGTCGGAAAACTAAAGTCAAACTCTAGTCGGATAATCGAGTCAAACTCTAGTCGGATAATTGAGGCAAACTCTAGTCGGATAATCGAGACAAACTCTAGTCGGAAAATTGAGGCAAACTCTAGTCGGATAACTAAAGTCAAACTCTAGTCGGATAATAGAGTCAAACTCTAGTCGGATAATTGAGGCAAACTCTAGTCGGATAATCGAGACAAACTCTAGTCGGAAAATTGAGGCAAACTCTAGTCGGATAACTAAAGTCAAACTCTAGTCGGATAATAGAGTCAAACTCTAGTCGGATAATAGAGTCAAACTCTAGTCGGATAATTGAGTCAAACTCTAATCGGATAATTAAAATCAAACTCTAGTCGGATAATAGAGTCAAACTCTAGTCGGATAATCAAGTCAAACTCCAGTCGGATAATCGAGGTGAACTCTAGTCGGATAATCGAGTCAAACTCTAGTCGGATAATTGAGGCAAACTCTAGTCGGATAATCGAGTCAAATTCTAGTCGGATACTTACTTGAATAGCCGTAAGAGCAGCAACTATGGCAGGTGAACCAAAACCATGTGATATTAATGAAAAATGTGTCAAATGCCTTTGTATTGATCCATCCAAAATGTGTTGTGGTCTGGTGTTGCATAGCGGTGATCTGTCTTGATTCAAGAGATCCATCAATTCCTTTGTGACCTAAAATTGTAATGAAATGAGTTTTAGTAAGGTGGTATGAGGTATGTCAGTGCTGTCCAAGCTAAGAATGCCATGAACCGTATGCCGTGTGCGGTTTTGGTCTAGGCTAACCAACAAGGTGCGCCATGACACTCAGAATGACTTCCTTACCTGTTTAGTATTCAACAGCAGTTCCTTCCTCTTATAAGAATCATGAGGCTGTTCAGTATGTGGCCGGGTGAGATATTCAGCAACTTGTCGTGCAGGAAATTCAGTCTCACATACATAACCAAAGTCTCTGGCTAAATGAATGGCTTCACCTTCAACAAGTGACGTCAACAATGTCACATTTGCGGCTTTTCTTCGTCCAGCTGGCAAATTAAGGCCGATTTTTTCAAGTTTCTCACGTAACAAACGACCGCCGTTCTTGCTTTTGGCACGACGAAGAACACCGCCAAGTAAACTTGCATTAAGGCTGTAAATGGGAAATTTTTGACAATTTAGTATTTGGTGGTGTTAATGGGGAGGGTGGGGTGATTGGGGAGGGGGTATTCAAGGATTCGGCCTTGGCTTCAGCTTCAACTTCGGCTTCGGCTTTGGCTTCGGCTTCGGCTTCGGCTTCGGCTTCGGCTTCGGCTTCGGCTTCGGCTTCGGCTTCGGCTTCAGCTTCAGCTTCGACTTCGGCTTCGGTTTTGACTTCGGCTTCGGCTTTGGCTTCGGCTTCAGCTTCGGCTTCAGCTTCGGCTTCGGCTTCGACTTCAGCTTCGGCTTTGGCTTCAGCTTCGGCTTCGGCTTAACAGGCTTCGGCTTCGGCTTCAGCTTCGGCTTCAGCCTCGGCTTCGCACGTTAGGAAATTTTTCAATATTTTTCCAGAAATTCTAACTTTTAGTGATTATGATAGTTCCTTATGTCTAGTATATGAAACCGTAAAGAAAAAATTTTTCAACCCATGGCTGACGAGAAATAGGGTTTTGAAAATTGAAAAAGTGTATCGACCACTTTTACTAAAAATGCTCTAACTTTTTAAGGTTTATATCAATTTCATTCAAATAACTTTTATTTAGTAGATATAATTAGGAACTATATTTATGACAACAATTTTAAAAATTTCAAGTTCCTTAGTGCCTCTAAAACTTAGATTTATTGAAAATATGAGAGTTCTTCTTACATATTTTCACTTTTCTCAGGTCGAATAGTGCCGATTTTATTAAAAGTTATTTTGTGTGTTAGGTACTAACAATATCTACCAAATATTATAAAAATTATTTTTTTTGACTCCGGTTTATGTAGACAAAAATGGACTTTTTCCTCAAAAAATAGCGTTTTTTCGACATTTTCGAGTATAGCTCTAAAATTAGGGTGCATGGTACGGTATATTATTGCAGTTTTGAATAGTTCGTATGTTATGCTACAAGATTATGGAAAAATATGTGCAACTTTATCTGCGCGTTTTCGAGAAAAATGACAAAGTATCTATTTTCTTGCAACATTTTCATAAAAAAATTAATTTAAAATCATCTAATGACATTTTATGAGGTAATACATATGTTTATTTAACATTTTATGATAGAATTAGTATATGTGATAATAATTCTATAAAAAATTTGAAGCTTTTTTCTAACCTATGCTGGCTGCTTCGCTCAGAAATCTACTATGTACTCAAACCTCTACTGTTCAGCACTGCTGCAAAAATTTTTATTTCTGTCTTAAATTATGTTTAGCTAAGGTCAGGAGCTTTCCAACGATATATAATACTTATATGTTTAGTCTTATATTAGTGGCTAAATAGTCAAAAGTTTAAAATTTAAATTTTTCGACCTCATTTTTTAAGTCAAATTTTCATTAATTGATGTTTGGGAAGGTTTTATAAAATAATATGCAATTTTTTCGACTGATTATGACATAAAATGACTAAAAGTGGATATAAAAAAATTTTCAGCTCATCGAATGGCCGTAGGTCCAAAGTCCACAGTTACACTATGGGATGAGCCCAAAACATTTTTATCATTATTTTTGATAATCCTTAGTCACAAGCAGTCAAAAAAATTACATATTATCTTATAAAACCTTCCCAAACATCAATTAATGAAAATTTGACTTAAAAAATGAGGTCGAAAAATTTAAATTTTAAACTTTTGACTATTTAGCCACTAATATAAGACTAAACATATAAGTATTATATATCGTTGGAAAGCTCCTGACCTTAGCTAAACATAATTTAAGACAGAAATAAAAATTTTTGCAGCAGTGCTGAACAGTAGAGGTTTGAGTACATAGTAGATTTCTGAGCGAAGCAGCCAGCATAGGTTAGAAAAAAGCTTCAAATTTTTTATTGAATCATTATTATATAATCTAGTTCTATCATAAAATGTTGAATAAACATATGTATTACCTCATAAAATGTCATTAGGCGATTTTAAAATAATTTTTTAATGAAAATGTTGCAAGAAAATAGATACTTTGTCATTTTTCTCGAAAACGCGCAAATAAAGTTGCACATATTTTTCCATAATCTTGTAGCATAACATACGAACTATTCAAAACTGCAATAATATACCGTACCATGCACCCTAATTTTAGAGCTATACTCGAAAATGTCGAAAAAACGCTATTTTTTGAGGAAAAAGTCCATTTTTGTCTACATAAACCGGAGTCAAAAAAAATAATTTTTATAATATTTGGTAGATATTGTTAGTACCTAACACACAAAATAACTTTTAATAAAATCGGCACTATTCGACCTGAGAAAAGTGAAAATATGTATGAAGAATTCTCATATTTTCAATAAATCTAAGTTTTAGAGGCACTAAGGAACTTGAAATTTTGAAAATTGCTACTATAAATATAGTCCCTAATTATATCTACTAAATAAAAGTTATTTGAATGAAATTGATATAAACCTTAAAAAGTTAGAGCATTTTTAGTAAAAGTGGTCGATACACTTTTTCAATTTTCAAAACCCTATTTCTCGTCAGCCATGGGTTGAAAAAATTTTTTCTTTACGGTTTCATATACTAGACATAAGGAACTATCATAATCACTAAAAGTTAGAATTTCTGGAAAAATATTGAAAAATTTCCTAACGTGCTTCGGATTCGACGCATATTTAGGGGTGGGCATGTAGAGGAGCATTCAAGGTCAGGTGTGGTAGTTTAAGAGTCAACCATTCACAACTTACCATTCAGGAGGTGATAGTCGTCGTTGAACTTCAGCTACTGTAACCTAGAGTGACAAAAACATAAACAAAGTTAGTCTTCACATACAGATGGCGCGTCGTCAGACTACCTTATATTTACTCGTACTCGACAATAGACTCAATCGACCGGGAACCGAACAGAAAACGTCACTCGGTGAACCGACAATGTTGAGGGACGTTTGATCTTTCTTAATGTCGGGAAAGAATGGCGGTGAATCTGAATAAATATGCAAAAAAGAGAAATGAAATGCATTAAAGAAGGGGGAACATGATGACTTAATGGCTACTTATGTATGGGTATGGATGCAAATTGTTTATTACTTTGTACATGAAATTTTATGTTTGGAAATAAAGTAAATATTCAAATTTGAGTTGAGGAAATGGGAATGGATAGGGGTAATTTAATGGGAAATTTGTAGTTTTGGTGATAAATTTGAGGTTATGTGAATAAATTTTGAGGTTTTGTTCCTCAATTTTGAGGTTATTTTACTTAATTTTGAGGTTATGTTGCTGAATTTTAAGGTAATGTTCCTAAATTTTAGATTTGTTTCATGAATTTTGAGGTTACTTTAGTAAATTTTGAGGTTATGTTGCTAAATTTTGAGGTTAAGTTACTTAACTTTGAGGTTAATTTTATGAATTTTGAGGTTATAATTGTGAATTTTGAGGTTAAATTTGTAAATTTTGAGGTTAAATTGATAAATTTTGAGGTTAAGTTTGTGAATTTTGAGATTAAATTGATGGTTTTTGAGGTTAGGTTGCTCAATTTTGAGGTTATGTTCCTAAATTTAAGGCTAAATTGATGAAATTTCATCAATAACATTCCAATTCCTGTCGTAAAATCCATAAAATTCTCAAAACTACGCCAAAACTACAATTTTGACGCAACACGACACCAAAGTTTTTTGGAGGTTGTATTTGATGAGATTATTAGCAAGGATCAATTTCTCATATTTCTCTCGCACCTTTCCATCTCTTCATGCTGTTCATACAAACAACAACAACAACATTTTAAAGCTTCAAATTTCAAGATTTTTTTTTTTTTTGTTGCTTTCACAATTTTTTTTCTCTTCTTTGTCAGTTCCTTTTCTCATTTCTCATTACTTGCTTCTTTCTTTCTTGCATTTAATTCGCCGGTATGAGCTGCATAAGTGTACGAAGCAAAAAAAAGGGGGCTGGGATGAAGGGAATGACTATGTTGAACTATTAAGCGACGGAAGGCAGTTAAAATTAATTTGTGAATGCTAATAAAAAAGTCTACGTTAAGTTTTTAGGCTTTATTGAGGCACGATTGAGATCTTTTTAATTGAAACTTGTACTTAGTGATGGAATTTTGAGTAGATTTCTGGTTTTGGGCTATCTAGAGCAGTTATTAAGATGATGAATGAATGAATTTAGAACGTCAATGTGATGTGTAATTGAGAATTTGTTCAATAATATAGCAATAGCTACATAACCTCAAAATTGAGCAACATAACCTCAAAATTTAGCAAGTTAACCTCAAAATTGAGCAACATAACCTCAAAATTTACAAACTTAACCTCAAAATTCACAAACTTAACCTCAAAATCATTCAAGTTAACCTCAAAATTTACAAACTTAACCTCAAAATTCACAAACTTAACCTCGAAATTCATCAATTTAACCTCAAAATTCATCAATTTAACCTCAAAATTCACAAAACTAACCTCAAAATTTGCAATCCTAACCTCAAAATTCATAAAGTTAACCTAAAAATTGGGCAACTTAACCTCAAAATTAATAAACCTAACCTCAAAATTCCTAAACTTAACCTCAAAATTCATAAATTTAACCTTAAAGTCCTTCAATTTAACCTCAAAATTATCAATCTTAACCCCAAAATATTCCCAAATAACCTCAAAATATCCCCAAACATCCATCCCCATAAAAGTATAAATGCATAAAAAAATGTCAACACTCACAATGAAACTCACTTTTCAATAAAGGCAAATCAGTCATGAATGTTGTCGCATTCTCATCACAAACTTGATTCTGTTCTTGATCATCGACTGCATTTTGTAGTGCCTGATGAAGTGAGAGTGGATCATGATCGTGTCCGCTAACTGGTGCACCAAGTCGTCCTGTTGCACCCGAGCCTGCAAGTGATGCGCCATAGTCGCTTGTACGACGATCTGTGTAGGCCATTGGGAAGCCGTGGGAGAGTTGAGTCTGAAATAAAAAATTGGGAAATTTTAGTCAAAATTTGGATATTCAGCTTTAACATCTTTAAGACAGTCTAATTTATATGAAGCAACGAGGGGCAACATCTCATCATGTTTTAGAATATTTGTGTAGAAAAATTCTTCCGTACCCTAACTTTAAAAGGAATTTTTCTTGCGTCTTTCGTCTGTATAAACTTAGGAAAATTCTTCTTTGCATAGCATCTGTAGCATAATTTGAGGAAATGATGGGAAAATGGTCTAATTGAGGCTGTATGACTTGATGATGGTGAATTTTGGGGATTTATTAGATTTTATGGAGATTTGTCGTAGAATTGTCAAATTGGAGTCTTTGGAAGGTATCTGGCTGTATCATGGCAGCATTTACCTTCTCCTAGACATCATCTAGACCAGTGATGGACAACCTTTATTTCCGCGGCACACTTTGGCTTTAAGTCTCAACTAAAACCGCTCACTAGTGTTTAGCGGCACATAAGGTTGCCCACCATTGATCTAGACATCCTAACCAGAGTTGCAAAACAAGCACCTGTGACAGGAACAACCTATTAAGAATACATACACATAGCTAGGCATCACCCTTGCTAGGAATCATATTTGCTTAGACATCACCTATACCTGGATGACATCAAAGCATCATCTATATGTAGACATAACTATGATTATCATATATGTCTGCTACAATCAATCATTGTCTATATTCGGTCATGGATAGTAAGACATTGCCTATACGGAGTCATTATACGAAGTTATAGTCTTGCCCAGTCATCGACCTATGCTTTGTCAAAGGATTCAACCCCAACAATTACCCATCAAAGAACGTTTATAACAGACTGTGGAAATGTCGAGACTTGGCGTTATTTAATGTGTAGCAACAAATCATGCTTCATGTGACAGTTTAAGCTGAAAATCAATAGATTTTTACATCGATTTTTATAACGGTCAAAATTTATTTAAAATTTTGACTCCCTTCGGTATTTTTTGAATCCTTCGACATTCGCTTGTAGGAGGTTTACAGAGTGGTTATGCTGGTAACCGGCCGATGTTGTCCATCGATGGGCGTCGGTCATCGGGAACATCGGCCGCTGTTTCACCTTCTGTGCTGCCGCCATAGTGATTGACAGCCGACAGTCCATCCATCGAATATTCAAATCATAACGGTCGTCGGAAGGAAAGGAAGCATCTAAAAACGCATTTATTACATAACATAACTTCCATTAATCCCCTCAGATATTCAACAATCCATGACCTCGACCAAAAAAATTATTAAAACATCTCCAACAACTCAATATTCATCCTCAACAGTCCTCAAATAATTCCTAATCATAATCACAATAAGACATTCGAATATCCCAAAAGTTAATAAAAATTCCTCACAATTCATTCATATTTAATACTAAATATGAAGAAGAACTGACTGCGGAATGCGATGAGATACAGAAGCAAATGGTCAACATTCTCATGTCTCTTTTTTGTTGCCAATTTTTTATGTCCGCTTTTTAATAATTTTTTTCGATTAAAAAAAAAATGTTTGTTTTTTTGGTTCTGTTGCGGATGGGAGACGTAGGAATGATTAGGGAGGATGAAAATGGAAGTTGTGGATGGATTTAGATTGAGATTCTTGGAATGTAGGCGATGGGGGAAATTAGGGGTGTGTTTAGAGGGGTTTATGGGGTAAAATTTGCAATTTTTGAGCAAATTTGTTCGATTTTCAGCCGTAAAATTGAGTTTGGTGACCAAAAAGTAGCTGAATGTGCAGTATGAGCTTGATTAGTCGATGATGGTATGACAAGTCATGGTGTGGTTAGGTATAGGTCAACCTGGGTATGTCTATGTTATCCCAGAGTGCATAATGCGGTAAAATGGCCTATTATCTGTCCCCAGGGTGCCTTAACTCTGATCCAGGAACCAGATTTTGGGTCATTTCCTCACCAAATGCCTTTGGACTATACCAATGACCCACCTGTCTTATCCCAAAGCCCCCAAAACCTACCATCCCTTCATTCATCTCCCCCACCTTAAATTCCTTAAATTCCTTAAATTCCTTTAACCCAAACCCCAATAAACCCCTCAATAATTCAATTCTTATACTCACAACATGACATCCCTGAACGAGATCAACTGAATCCCGATGAGATCGACCAGATAAGCTTAATTGTTCCTGAGACGGACGACTTAAACCAGCTAATTGATTATAATGATGATGTAATGATGATGTATGATGATGTAGTCCTGACGATAATGGCGTTTGACTATATGGATCGGCTGCTGGACTCAAATAATCTAGTCCATGATGATTCTGAAATAAATTGACTTTAAAGCTTCAATTCCTCACAAAAAATTCCAAATTTTACCTGTTGTTGCTGCTGCGGTGGACTCTGATGTGTCGATGGATGATGAAATGGAGGTGGAAAGTATGGCGGTTGAAAGTCAGCTGGTTGATGCATACCGGGACCATGTTGACTTGCTGATAGTCCACCTGATCGGCCCGTACCACCAGCTGTGTGTGCTGAATATGCTGGACTACCGCTACTTAAACCGATACCGCCGCCGTGACTTGTTAGACGTTCCTTTGGTAGAGAAAACTTTTTTGAAATTTCGTGTCAATTTTTTGGGGTAATTTTAAAATTAAAGAGTGGGGAGAGTGTTGGGGATGGTAGTGGGGATTTGGATGGGATGACATGGGGTGTAGGGTAGATAGAACGACATGAAGCATGGAGTTGATAGGATGGTATGAATTGTGGGGTAAAGCGTGACATGGTGTGTGGGTTGGATATGACATGGGGTAGACTTGATAGTATGGGGTAAATTGAGCATGGGATGGATTGAATGACATGGGGTAAATTGGATGGCATTGGGGTAAATTTAATGGCATGGGGTAAATTTGATGGCATAGGGTAAATTGGATGGCATGGGGTAATTTGGATGACATGGGGTAAATTGGATGGCATGGGGTAGATAGCATGACATGGGGTAAATTGGATGGCACGGGGTAAATAGGATTGCATGGGGTAGATTGGATGGCATGGGGTAGATTGGATGACCTTTGGTAAATTGGATGGCATGGGGTAGATAGGATGGCATGGGGTAAATTGGATGGCATGGGGGAAACTAGATGGCATGGAGTAAATTTAATGGCATGGGGTAAATAGGATGGCATGGGGTAGATTGAATAGCATGGGGTAAATTGGATGGCATGGGGTAGATATGATAGTGAGGGGTGGATAGGATGGCACGGGGTATAAAACATAGCATGGAGTAAAAATGGAAAATTCTTTTAAAAATTCTGAGAGAAAAATTCAGTTAAATGTACCTGAACCTCAATAACAGAAGACATATCAACATACGATAGCGCCATGCTTTTAATGTTTACAAAAACTATTGACCTCAGCTTATTCATATACAAAATAACATTGACACATCACAGATAGCACCAATAGCTGTATATGCTAATTAAATCGCGAATGTCCAAAAATATAGACGAAATAAATAAATCTAATCAAAAATCGTTAAATTAAGTATGACGCAGCGTCGACGAGTAATTATCTTATATTTCCCGTTAATCTGTTCCTTCTTCTTCCACCTTTTATTCCCTATTCACTCAGCAAATTCTTTTTTTCGTCACTTTACTAGTCTTATGTATGTAAACATGTATTCATATAAGTCCATTTAATACTGGAGTAGATGATGATGATGATGAATGTTGAGCAAGTTGAGATGAATGAATGAAAGATTCATCAAAATAAGTTAGAATTGTGGATGGATTTTGGAGTGAATTGGGTTTAGAGCGCATTTTTTGGGGTCTGGTTTGGTAAATTAGTCAAAATTCAGTGAATAATGTTTCTGAGGCTTGATAAGCACTCTTGAGCAGGCCATCAATAGCCGTCGAGGTACCCTCAGTGTTAACAGAACCTTCATGCAGTGAAGAGTGGACTTTGGGGGTCCGGACTCTTAAAGGCGGCTTTTTTGGAGTTCTAGAGCTCATAGAGACCAAGAAAGTGACGTTCGGACTTCAATGGAGACACAATCGACTCCAATCAACTCTGTCTTCATACAGCGACGTCGCAACGTAACGACATAGCGACATAACTGCTTCCCTAGCAACAATCTCATCCCACTCGACACCAAATCAATCTCAATCTCAAGATTAAATTAAATCACAAAAAAAAGTACAAAAAAAGAAAAATTTGGCTCCAGAGAGGATCGAACTCACGACCTTCGCGTTATTAGCACGACGCTCTAACCAACTGAGCTATGGGGCCAGATTATTTGTTGGAGCAATTTTGGCGTAAATTCGATGCACGTGCTGAACTAATCATCTTCATTTTTTCTTTTCTGTGTAGAATTGTTTTGATTGTTGGTATGAGATCAGGTTTGGTTAGTCATAGTTTTGAGGAAATTGAGTGATTTGAGATAGTTGGTCAGTTTTTGGATATTCTGAGTAAAAATATTCAGGATTCTAAATACCAATGTGACGCCAATACCCTCAGGTGTATCTGGACAATAAGACAACAAATCGAAGTCTAACAAGACACGGGACGGGCTCAAAACATTAAATTATGCTCCAAATGGTCTGCTTTACTAGGTCAATCCCAAATTACCTTCCTACGATTTACAGTAGATCTTTAGGAACCCATCCCGAATATCTCAAGATGGTTAACCAAAATCCGGCATCAGGACTGCATGACTATGACATGGTATTGGATTTAAGCCTTATCTGGATCCAAATCAAGACTATTTCCATAGTCAGAGTCATGTCAGCCTGGGGTCGGATTGTTGATCAATTAACCAATTTGCCCTATTCAAGAAATCATCAATATTGCTCTAATATTGACCCTAATTTCAATAAATGTCGATTAATTCCCAATTCCACAACAAATATTGTCAGAATTACTAAATAAGTTCTACTAAGAATCATCAAAGAACTCTGGCAAGAATTGTTTCATCAAATAATCTGGCCCCATAGCTCAGTTGGTTAGAGCGTCGTGCTAATAACGCGAAGGTCGTGAGTTCGATCCTCTCTGGAGCCAAATTTTCTTTTTTTGACTTTTTTTTGTCAATTTTTGAATCCAACTAATTAAGTATTTAACCTCAAAATAACCCAAATTATCAACAATTACACCCAAAGTGGCACCAAAGCTTTTAATCATCAACACCGCACCTGAAATTATTGCTGACAAACTACTTGTGCTTGTACATGGCAATTAAAGTGAGTCTCAAAAAAATCTTCTTTTTGTGTCATGCAAAAGTGTCAGTTTGAGATGATTTCTGTTGCTTTGTTGCTTTGTTTTGTGGGACAATTCCTCAAAAAATGAGAATAACATTCAGGAACATGTGGATGATGTTCATTTAAATAGAATAATTTTTTAATTTGGATGTAATCTGAGAAGATTTTTTGTACATTTTTTAACAAAAGCAATTTGTCTGTGGACATTCCATCATTAACAGTAGCCATTTAGATTTTTTTAGAGGAATTACATGAGAAAGTTAGCACTAACAAGATGTTCGGCGACAATCTGTGATGATTTGGAGTGTTGGAATGGATTTTTTTGGGAGGGACAGGATTGGGGGGTTTTGGTCTTAAATCAGAGTAAGGTAACCTTTTTATTTTTGGTGACACAACTGGTGGTAAGCTTCGAGAGAAACCGAACATGGTATACAGGTTTCTTACCACACTATGAACTGTAACTTTAAGATTGCAAGCTCAACAAGTCTAGCTAGATTTACTCTAAGGCTCCAACCTGGATCTCTGGATGCTAATATAAAGAATCAATGCTACATGGATATTTTTAAGATCCCAGAGTTGCCAGGACTCCGCAAATCGGATTCAAAATTCCAAAATGGAGTTTTGCCTACTCTGTTAGATTCATTAGCAATTCAAATGACTCTAAAGACTGTTCTGACTGTTTCATCATTTGCACATACTATGCAGACCTTTAACCTTATGCTTTTCAATCCAGAGGATATATGACTCCAATGTGGAGGCATCTTCAATAGAGTCCGGACTTTGAATTTCGTGTCAATTCTGCTTCAATCCCAACCGTCCAGTGTCTCAGTCAGTATCACAGTCATTATCCAAACCCTGAATAGTGTTGTTGCTTGGGGCAGAGACACAAGCTTGTTTAACTTGTCCTTGGTTGGAATCCACAAGAAAAAAGGTGTCTTGGTGCTCCAAGAGCAACATGGCGTAGGACGGTAATGAAGGAATACCAGTTAGATGTCAAAAATGAGAATTTGTATAAGCTTTGTGATACAGCCAGGAATTGAGTCAGATGGAAAGCATTTTGTAGCAATCTAAGCTCCAAGCCGAAGCGCATGGTTCCAATAAGTAAGCAAATATCCCAACCCTGACTCAACCCAGAATCTCCAAAGACCATTAAAAATTCTTATTTCTTTCTAAATAAAATATACAACAAGATTTTAATTATAAAGATATGACATGACACTAAATTTGTTGCTGTTTAGATGATAAGAAGTGAGAATTTCGCATCCAAAGGAGTGACAAAAATTTCAGCTCAGATAAGCAATTTGAGACAAATTCTGAGAACAATTTTTATATTTGTGAAATAGAGAATTTTAGAAGGAATGAGAGGAAGTTGCTTTGTGGAATTTGTGACTGTTTTAGGGATTTTTGAGGCTGTTTGGGGTGGAATTTTGACGAACTTTGTGAATTCTTAGACAATTTTAGCCAATTTTTGTCAATTTTTCATTGATTTTCGATCATTTTCTGTTAATTTTTGTTCATTTTTTGTGAATTTTTTGTCAATTTTTGGTTCAATTTTGTTCCATTTTTGATTACTTTCAATCAATTTTTGACTATTTTTACACCCTTTTTTTTACCAATTTTTCATTAATCTTGTCAATATGAGTCAACCATTCCATCCGAAATCCAAATCAACTCCAACATCTTCAACCATCCATTCCCATAAATTCCCAAATTCTCATCCCATTTTCCACAATCCCCTCTTAAAGAACCAACTGAAAAATGAAACACATTTTTCTTTTTTTTCATCACATTCTCTTCTCTCAGTGTCCACTGACTCACATGTGCTAACAGAGAAAATGTACTCGACGACATTTAGCAAAAATCGCTCCAACAAATAATCTGGCCCCATAGCTCAGTTGGTTAGAGCGTCGTGCTAATAACGCGAAGGTCGTGAGTTCGATCCTCTCTGGAGCCAAATTTTCTTTTTTGAATTGATTTTTGATGTTTTTTTGGATGTGAATTAATTTTTATGGAATTAAATAGCATTTAATACTCAAGTAGGAAAGTAAGTAGATACTTGATCGATTTTCAAGAGATTGGGAAGTTAGAGGAATCTGGGATCAGGGGTATCGGATGACTTTTGTTTCAAAAATTGGATTTTTATCAAATTTCTCTGAAAAGTCCAAAAATATGTCAAACACATATGAACATGTAGCCTCAACATCCACAACCCCCATCCCCTCCTATCCAACAACTCCTGATATATTAACAGGAAATAACTGAAAATTCATTTTTTTTCTCCTAAATTTCCGCTCCTTTTTTTAAAATCTGAAACAATCTGAAATCTCAACAAAAAAACACACAGCAATAAGTTCAGTTACAGTTTTTATTTAAAAGGGGTTCCCTGCCCTCCAGCCATATTCATTCAACTTCATATTTATATAATTCCTAATAGCTGATTTGCTAGTTTTTGGGTTGAATGGAATCGGAATTAAAAAAAATAGGAGGAATCGAATGCCTTAAGGGCTTAAAATTCTCTGCATTTTATTTCCATTCGATTAAATTTTTGAATGAATTTGAGAAAAAAAAGGATTTTTTTATTCAGCATGAAGTCCTGACTGCCATTTGCTGATACATTGAAGGTCAACGAAAATATTCGAACATTAACGACGTGTAAAAAATGTCAAGCAACAGGAACAAAAAAATATTTTCAGGAAATTCCATTGACTGAGTTTATCGCGACTTGATGGCTTTTGTCATGCAGACATTGAATTTTTTTGGAGTAGCTTAATGTGCTGTCGATAAGAAATAAATTGCTGGTTATGAGGACATTAAGATAAAGATGATGTGTGCTTGTGTGGATGAATAGGATTGAATGTTGGAATGAAAAATGTGGAAATTTTTGGAGGTAAAATGGGATGAATGAGGCTACGATTTTTGATTTATTGTTGCTTATTATGCTCATATTTTGGGTATTTTTTGTTAAAATAGCAACTAGAATAAGCTATGAATGTTCGATTATTCGACTAGAGTTTGATTCGATTACGAACTTAACCTCAAAGTCCGAAATTGAACCTCAAAATCCAAAATTTAACCTCAAAATATAAAATATAACCTCAAAATCCGGAATTTAACCTCAAAATCTGAAATATAACCTCAAAATCCGAAACATAACCTCAAATTCAGAAACACAACCTCAAAATCAGAAACATAACCTCAAATTCCAAAATTTAACCTCAAATTCCGAAATCTAACCTCAAAATCCAAAATTTAACCTCAAATTCCGAAATTCAACCTCAAAATCTGAAATATAACCTCAAAATCCGAAATTTAACCTCAAATTTCGAAATTTAACCTCAAAATCTGAAATTTAACCTCAAAATCCAAAATTTAACCTCAAATTCCAAAATTTAACCTCAAAATCCGAAATATAACCTCAAATTCCGGAATTTAACCTCAAAATCTGAAATATAACCTCAAAATCCGAAATTTATCCTCAAATTCCAAAATATAACCTCAAAATCCGAAATTTAACCTCAAAATCAAAAATTTAACCTCAAATTCCGAAATATAACCTCAAAATCCCAAATTTAACCTCAAAATCCGAAAACTAAGCTCATTATCTGAAATTTAACCTCAAATTCCGAAATTTAACCTCGAAATCCGAAATATAACCTCAAATTCCGAAATTTAACCCCAAATTTCGAAAATTAACATCAAAATCCGAAATATAACCTCAAATTCCGAAATTTAACCCCAAATTTCGAAAATTAACATCAAAATCCGAAATATAACCTTAAAATCAACAATTATAACCTAAAAATCTAGATTTTAACCTCAAAATTAAGAACACAACCTCTCATTTTGCTCTATTTATCCTCCTAGGGATTTCCTCGATCATCCGACTAGGTTGTTCAACTAGATCACTAATGCAGCACCAAACCATTCAGCTACTATAGCCAATTTCTCAATTCTCCCTATGCCTACTTCTAATTCCATTCATTCAACACTAAACAAATTTTACTGCACAAACTTAACATTATAAAGCTGTAATAATGGCAATAAAAAACTGAGTAGAAAAGAATCATTGATACTATTATAGCTCATAACACATATCTTGAGGCGCAGTTGAGAACTAACAATGAAGAGCAGATAGAAGAAGGAAAAAATGAATAATTATCATGTCTTGAAGCGAAATTAGATCATGATTGCCAAAAACTGAAAAGTAAGAACTGAGAATGATGATAGATGACAGAATAGAGGAACTGGAATAGCTCAAAATATTTAAAAAAAGAATTTTTGGAATTCCAATGACTATGAAAATTTTCTGATTTTTCCTCATGTTGAGGGTTAAGGCAGAAAGGAAGTTCTCTTGTGTGTGCATCTTCTTGATGTTATCGTAGCCGTAAATTCTTTATGTGAAAAATTCTTTTTATTTTCTTTCGAGATTTCGGTCTTTAAAGTATGTTCTGGAGGGGTTTATAAAGGAGGGAATTTACGATGGTTTTGATGATTTTTACTTTAAATTTGGAATATTTTTAAGATTTTATCAAAGAAATGCTTGAAATTTCAAAAATAAACCAAAATCTAGTCGGATAATTGAAGCAAAATCTAGTCGGATAATTGAGGCAAACTCTAGTCGGATATTTGAGGCAAACTCTAGGTTACGTTCATAATTTTGAGGTTATATTTCAGATTTTGAGGTTAAATTTTGGATTTTGAGGTTAAAATTTGGAATTTGAGGTTAAACTTCGGATTTTGAGGTTATATTTCAGAATTTGAGGTAAAATTTCGGATTTTGAGGTTATGTTCCTGATTTTGAGGTTATGTTCGTAATTGAGTCAAACTCTAGTCTGAAAATCGAAGTAAATTCTTGTCGGATTAAACAATATTTTATCAACAGCCAACTTCCAATCAAAACAAATGGATTAGCTCCTTCCATAATTTCCATACTCAACAGATCTGTCAAACAAATTCTCTTAATACTCTTAATACTCTTAAATCCCAAACTAAAACACAATCCATAAAAGAGAGAACAAAAAGTCACAGCAAAACCGAAAAATAAAAAAAAGTTTTGAAATTATGAACCAATTTATTTATTTATTTATTTACTATTCTTGCTGCCTTCTATTGCCTATTATCGCTTTCTTTTAATCACACATATATATGAATTGACCACCGCGTTCTTATTCATCAATATATATATATATATTTTCTATTATTTCGATTATAATGTCTATGAAATGACGATGATGATGATGATGATGATGGATAAACATACATAAAATGTAAAGTGGAATAGATTGCAAAGAAATTTTTAAATCAAAAATGAGACAAAGAAGAATGAAGAAAAGGTGAAATAAAGTAGCATGAAGATGATGAATAGTAAGTTTGGAAGATGGTGTGGTGCCGAGATCTTTAAGGTGCATTAATTAAGAATTTTGAAATGAAGAACATAACCTCAAAATCAGGAACATAACCTAAAAATCAGGAACATAACCTCAAAATCATCAGGAACATATCCTCAAAATCAGGAACATAACCTCAAAAACAAGAACATAACCTCAAAATCAGAAATATAAGCTCAAAATCAGGAACATAACCTCAAAATCCGGAACATAACCTCAAAGTCAGGAACATAACCTCAAAATCAGGAACATAACCTCAAAATCATCAGGAACATATCCTCAAAATCAGGAACATAACCTCAAAAACAAGAACATAACCTCAAAATCAGAAATATAACCTCAAAATCAGAATCATAACCTCAAAATCCAGAACATAACCTCAAAATTAGGAGCATAACCTCAAAATCAGGAACATAACCTCAAAAACAAGAACATAACCTCAAAATCAGAAATATAACCTCAAAATCAGAATCATAACCTCAAAATCCAGAACATAACCTCAAAATTAAGAGCATAACCTCTATATCATGAACCTAGCCTCAAAATCAGTAGCATAACCTTAAATTTAGGAACATAACCTCAAAATCACTAACTTAACCTCAAAATCCCATCAGCAAACCCAAACTGAGCCACAAAACCTCTCTATTTCAGCTAACAATCTCTTCCAAAATAACTACAGTTCATCTTAATTTCTTGCCGTCAACATCATGTCAAATGTTATGAAATGCTCGTATTGATGAGATGGTCCGAGTCTCTATATATCTTTAAATGTAGAACACTCGTGTTTTGCCATTTTATCTAGCGCTTCTGTTGAACCTGTTCAGCAGCGAATTTCAGTCATAAAGGAGGATTGGAAATAAAAACCAACAATTTTCAATTCTTTCTATTATGTATTATGATGTATATTTGGGGATGAATGATAAATTGATCAGTTCATTGGCCGATTTGGTGGATTTAAAGATTAGATTTGTGGATGTGTTTTTGGACTTCCGCGTTTTAAGGGGATTGAAGGTTATAGGATTAGGTGTAATGATCTGTTGTGAAGCTACGGGAGGAATTTTAAGGGTTTCGAGGCATTAAGAAAGTAAAGTAAGACATTTGAGATTTGTGAGATGCAATGCAGGTCTTCCAAACCTTATAAAATATTTTCCAGATCTTCAAAACCTTTCAAAATATATTGTGTATCTTTCAAACATTTTAGTCTGAATTTTAGTTCTTTTGGATCCTTTCAGATTGCAATTCAGGGTTTCTAAACCTTGTTGAATCTAATACAGGCTTTCTAAACCCAGCTAAATTCAATGCAGGTCTTCTAAACCTTTAAGATTCGAACTCAAAACTGTTCAAACTTTAAGAACACATTACAGATCTTCTAGATCATTCGAAGACTACAATGCAGGTCTTCTAGACATTTTGGAATAAATTGCAGGTCTTCCAAACCTTTTAGAGTATATTACAGGTCTTCTAGATCTTTTAGAGTATATTCTAGGTCCTTTTATCCTTCTAGATTGCACTTTAATTATTCTTAACATTGGAAAATCCAATTCAGGTTTTTTAAGCCTTTGAAAATACAATATAGATCTTCTAAACCTTGTCAAATTCAAATCAGATCTTCTCAACCTTTTACAAAATAATTCAGGTCTTCTAAACTTTTAAGATTGCAATTAAAAATTCCTCAATATTTAAGAATACATAACAGGTATTTTACATCTTTCAGGGCCATAATGCAGACCTTCTAAACCATTTGGAATAAATTGCAGATCTTCGCAACCTTTCTGAGTAGATTGCAGGTCTTCTAGACCTGTTGAGGTACATTCTAGGTCCTTTAGACCTTCTTGATTGCATTTCAGTTGGTCTTAACATTGGAAAATTCAATCCAGATCTTCTAAATCTTGTCAAATGCAAATCAGGTCTTCTCAACCTTGTCAAATGAAAATCAGATCTTCTCAACCTTTTACAATACAATAAAGAGCTTCTGCATCTTCTAAATTGCAAGTTAGTTGTTCTTATTCTTATTGACTGCAATGCAGGTCTTTTAAACCTTGTCAAAATGCAATTCAGATGTTCTAAACCTTTTAAAATACAAGACAGGGTTTTCAAAACCTTTCAGGGTATATTTCAGATCTTTTGAATTTTTTAGATTGCTCTTCAGTTCTTCTAAACCTTGTTAAATTGGATACAGGTCTTCTCAACCTTTTATAAACTTTTAAGATTGCAACTAAAAACTCCTCAATATTTAAGAATCTAAGAGATGTATCTCAGGTCTTCTAAACCTTTAAGGACTACTATGCAGGTCTTCCCAACCTTTCCCTTTTCCACACAACATCCATCCAAGTTCCCCATCATCCCGCACAGAAGTCCGTCTAATGAAAATACCCAATTTCAAAAAGAAATAAATCAATTGTGACACGACACAAAAAAAATGAGAAGGAATGGAAGTAAAAATTGTTAAAAAAAAAGAATCTAAGCTGACTGTAATTTTCAAATTTAGTATGCAATTATGTGCATTCCACAATCATTTCCACTTATCTTGTGTATGCCTTGTGTATGTGTCTTGTGAGGGCAACAGTAGCTCCAGCAATAATAACGCAAAAAAAATAACAGTTTTGATGACCGACTCGCAGGATCTTGGCATGTATTTCTTAAGAAAAAGGCACAGAATCGTCGGAATTTTTCAAGTCAATTTACTTTGCAGGCACTGGATATTAAATTATGCAAATTTTTTTTTGGTCTTCGTTCCTTTATTTTAGTCAACAGTCATAATGATAAGAAGGTGCACAGACACAGAAAATTATTTTTTTTTCGAGGCCTGCTTTGCTTCTATTTTCGCCACAAAAGTTCTTATTTTGACACTTTACAGAAGTAAACTTTTTGAGGTTGATTGTTTTATTGTTTTTTGGGGCTGGACGGGAAATTTGCATGAAAAATTGAATTTGAAGAGAAGTGATGAACTTTGAGGATCGTTTTTTTGGTGGGTGGAAGTTGGGAATTGAATTTGACATTCAATTTGATAATTTTGAATATTATTTAAATTATGGGAACCTTGAAAGGAATGGAAATTATCTGAAATTAATGCTCAAATTTGGCATTTTTAAACTTTTAATTTAGAGTTCATAAGTGGATAAGTGTCAGTTTTGGATCATTTGAGTCCAAATATTTTGATTAAATTGGGAACCATTTATTATGTATTTGCTGATTGTAAGAAGAACTAAGTGAAGTTCCAATTAATAAAGTCTTTAAGTCTGATTTTGTAGATGGCAAAAGAGTACCAGATTGGCTTCTTGGAAGATGGCTGTTGATAGAGATAGTATTGTCCTTGCTATTGAAAATTATTAAAGGCTAGCCAGTAAAAAAAAATAAACATTAGCTTTGCAGACTTGAGATCCATAGCTGCGCGTTTATATGCGTTTCATGGCTTTTGGGAGTTTATCGAGGGAGGATTCACCAGATCTCTCGCTCAAACCTAGACCTACAGTCTAAAGTGGAATCCGAACCACTTCTTTGATGACATTAATGCCTGTAGCCTTAAAAGGGAGGCTGTTATTGTGATTCGAAAAAGGACATGTGAAAAATTTCCCATTCCGAGTCTCGAACCCATGATCGCTAGCCATAGAGAAGCAAAAAACATACGTTTGGAACGGAAAGCAACTGTGTGTTAATGATTGAATTTCTTAGGAGATTATTGATGTACAAAAGCTATTTGACTAAGAATTAAAAATTGATAAATGGAAGCCAATTACAGAATCAGATTCAGGAGCCTCATTATAATCTATTTTTGTGAAATTCTAGCAATTACATAATCTAGCCAGATTCTTAAAGCTGACAATTTTTAGAACACATTACTCAAACTTAAATTAAGCAAAGATTACTCAATAAAACTCAGAAAACGCTTCATTTAAGGATGGGGATCATGGATCACAATTGATTTATACGAAAAGTAAGTAAGTAAGTAGCCTGAAGATCACACGTTGTAAAAGAGACAGAAAAATCCGATGTTGTGACTTTAACCTGTGGCTTGATCTAACCGAATCCTTTCTTAGACGAGAGCTAAGCGATGAGAGCCTGATTAGCGTCGGAATTTCTTTCGCCTTCTACGCCGTATGTCTCTCGGTTTATTAGATGTTAGATATTTTATTTTAGTAAATTTCGTAATTTTTATCAGGTTCACATCATGCCGGTGTGAATTTGTTTTTAATTGTTTATTTCAGAGATCGAAGTCGCTTAGATCGGCGTTTCGGTTTGGACTAAACTTAGCCAACTGTCGGCTTAGCTAAGCCGTTTTTTTAGCCACTGTCGACTAAAAAATCTTCGGCTTCGATCTCTAGTTTAATTAAAAGATTTTTCATGATTTACTATTCATGATACAACGGAACTAAAGACTATCGGTCAAAAACAGTCAGAAACAGTTCAAAATTTGACAATAAATTGCCATAAATTTGGTAAATTTCATAAATTTAGGATAAAACACAACTTTTAGATCTATTTTTTGCATAATTTCTGTAAATATAACTCCAATTTATCCAAACCATCTTCACTTATTTTGCACAACTTGCTTCATTCCAATAAATTATCATCCAATAACTAATTAAGCATGTAAATAATAAATTGTGTACCGTTTCATAAATCATTTAAATTACACTAAAATTTTATAGTATTTTTTGGATATATTTCGTCAAATTTAAATCAACAATTGCTGTTCCAACAATAACTTAATAACACACAATAATCAGCACAAATCCTTGCTCTTTTTTAATTCCAAAATTTAATTAATTTTCACCAAATTCTCGTCCATTTCCAGCACATTCAAAAAACTGTCACCACTCTATTCACTTTATATCCATCAACAAAAATTATCGCCAAAAAATGTTGAGATGAAAAACGCACGTGTGATGTTGACGAGACTAATGATCAGACTGCCTTTCGCATGTTAAACGAGAACTTTTTTTTTTTCATGTCTTTTTTTTTGTTGCTATTCATCATGTACACACAATGTTGGTAATATTTATATAATATTTGTATATGTTCTGCTGATATCTTTAATGAAATGTGTTGTGCTTGATGTCATGAATGAAATGGAAGAGAAAAAAGAGAAAAAAAGGGAAAGGAAAAGAACACGAATGTTGATGATGATGTTGGGGACAATGGTGACATCTTGATGTCAAAATGAAGAGTTGTGATGAGTAGAAAAAGGGCGATTGAAGGGATTTGAGTAGCTAGAATGGTAGAAAGGCGACAATTTTGATGAATTTTGAGGTTAAATTGAACTAGTCGTGTCCAAAAGGGCTTAGTTTGAACTAATCGTGCCCTTTAACGTTTAGCTTGTACTAATCGTATTCCTTGGAATTTAGATTGAACTGATCGTGTCCAATCTAGCTTAACTTGAACGAATGGTGTCCCTTTGAGCTCACTTTGGACTAATCATGTCCTTTTGAAGCTTAACATCAACTAATCATGTTTATTTATACTTAATGTGAACCAATCGTATCCTTTAGAACTTAAATTAAACAAATCGTGTCTACTGGAGTTGAATTTGAACTAATCGTGCCCTTTAAAGCGTAGATTAAACTAATCCCGCTCCCTTTGAGCTTAGATTGATCTAATCGTGTTCCTTGTTGCTTAACTTGAACTAATCTTGTTCTATCTAACTTAATTTGGTTTAGTCGCGTCTAGTTTAGCTTAATTTAAGTTAATTGAGTCAACGGCAGCTTGACTTAAACTAATTGTCTCCATTTGAGGTTAAGCTTGAACTAATTTCCCTTTGGAGCTTAGTTTGAACAAATCGTGTCCAGTTATGTCTAATTTGAACTAATCGTATCCTTTTGAAACTTAACTTGAACAAATCTTGTCCCTTTTAAGTTTAGCTGGAATTAATCGTGTCCATAGAATTTTAGAATCAACTTAAATTTGAACCCATCGTGTCTTTTTGAGGCTTAATTGGAACTAATCATGTTCATTGTTACTTAGCTTGAACTAATCGTGTCTCTTTGAGCTAAGCTTGGACAGTTCATGTCCATTGGAGCTTAGTCTGAACTAGTTATGTCCCTAAGTGTGATATTTGAACTAATCGTATCTAATTTAGCTTATTATGATCTAATCGTGTCCAGTTGAGTCCAATTCGAGCTGATTGTGTCTTTAGGAGCTTGAATTTAACTAATCGTGTACAATTTAGCTTGATTTGAGCTGATTGTGGCTCTTGAAGCTAATTATGAACTAATCGTGTCTTCTGGAGCAAAGCATGAACTAGTCATGTCCTTTACAACTTAGTTTGAACTAATTGAGTCTAATCAAGCTTGATTTGAACTGTTTGAGTCCTTTTTACTTCTGCTTCATTTAGTCGTATGTCTAGATGATTAATTTGAACTAAATTTGTCCAATTCAGCCTATTTAGAGCTGATTGTGTCTTTTTAATCTCAAAATGAATCAGCCTTATCTCCTAAAGTTTCCCAAGTTTCAAAATTTTGCAAAAAACTCCACAAAATTAGTTTTTGGACCAATCATAGCTTATCATCAAAAATTCTTCAATATTTTCTTTTTCTACGGTGATTCCCACTGAACTTCACCTCTAATAGGCATTAATATCACTTGAATTTCTTCGAAAATAGATAAGTCTATATCATATCGTCCACAGGCACTTATCATTCAAGTTTTATGATTATGATAACTTCTGAATTAATATTACTGATAAATACCCGAACTTGCTTATTTGAATTATTAAAAATTGTTCAGTTTTTATCAATTTCTTCAGCCATAATGAAGTATTTTGTAGTTTTTGTGCTTATTTTGGTCATAAAGTCGTCAAATTCACTGCAAATTGAAAGAAGTCCGAGAATTTTTGGCGGTGTCGATGCAGACATTCATGAATTTCCGTACCTAGTTGTGCTGATTTATCAAGGAACTCGCAGGTGCGGTGGAAGCTTAATAAACAAAAATTGGGTCCTTACAGCTGCACATTGCGAATATCCAATTGATGACACATTCCTGATTGAGTATGGATCAACGGAATTGAAAATTTCCGGTGAAAATGGAAAATTTGGACATCCAGAACTGTTTATTAAACATGAACATTTTAGTGCTGTGACAATTTCACATGACATTGGATTAATTAAGCTTAAAGATTCAATATCCACTGGCTTTCACAACACATTCGTTCACCTACCAATTTCAGGTGCTATTTACACAACAGGAACGCCAGCAGTTGTTGCTGGATGGGGACTTTGGAGCTACACTAATGACACAATTCCACCATTACAGAAACTTGATACAGAAGTTTGGGATTATAAAGATTGTCGAATGGTTTTTGAGGAAGATGGACTTCCTGAGGATGTTTTGATACATTCGACTAATATTTGTGCGGCTGTAGCTGATTTTTCGGGATCTCATTGTAATGGGTGAGTTTTGAATGTTGGAATATTTTGAATTAACTGAATTGGATAGTCTAAAATTGAGAATAATGGAATCTTGAATAGTACAAGTTGGTTATTTGATTAAAAATCCGGATCTAGGCAGTCTTGACTCTGACTTGATGTTGGTTTGAATCCGGAACTATGCCAGAGTTACGCTGCTATTGGGTTCAATCCCAAAACATGCCTAATTATCGAAGCTATTTTTCCATTTCATTGCTCTAAAAAAGATGCTCGGCTCGTGATTTCAGTACTGTTTTGAGGTATTTAGCACATGATGTGCCTCCACTGCTAGATATAGAAGGATATACTGGTACTTGAATGATTTTTTTTACGGAATCTTGCGCATATGAGTTATAATTGAGTACATGGTAGGGTCTTATGACGTACTCGTGTCTTTGGAATGTGCAGAGCTTGTAAGTGATTCGGATTTAACAGTAAAACGTAGGTCTAAAGATGGTACAACAGATTAATAATCGTAGTGCCTCCAGCTCTTAAGCTTGAAGGCTCCAAAGTATTATATGTATATATGCTACTCTAGTGCCGGATTTAGAATCGATTTACCGACTTTAGACACGCATGGTTTAAGGAGCCCATCCCATTCCATAGAGCCTAATAATATTTTAATGACCCATTACCACAACTATGTATAAAGTTTGAAATTTAAATTCAATGCAGTGATTCTGGTGGTCCATTGTTAGTGAATGGAGTTCAAGTTGGTATTGTGTCGTGGTCTATAAAGCCTTGTGGTGTCGAGCATTATCCAGGTAGGCTCTTTATGCTTAAAGCATTTAAAGCAGAGTTGCATAACAGGCAACTATGACAGAAAAAAAAAACCGTATAAATTCTTGACAATTTGTATGGTTTTGTAAGAATTTGTATGAAGAATTTGTACGGTTTTTGCCTGTCACATGTGACTGCTGTGCAACTTTAATTCAAATCAATATTTTCTGTATCATTAAGGTGTGTATACAGCTGTCGCACCGTATGTTGATTGGATAAGTCGAAAATCAGGAATTAAATTTGATCTTCTCATATCAATGGTACAAAGATCTTGAACATTATGTGGACTAAATGTAAATAAAGCCAGAACTCGAAGTCAACAAAAATTGGAATCGACTTCAAGTTCTTCAATAAATTTTTGTGAATTTTTCTCTCAGAATTGTTTATATTAAAATCAATAAATTAAGCTACTCTACTCATATGCTACACATGATGTTAATCTACTCGCCGTACTTACCCATTGAGCGCTGCTGTCGTTGAAGGGATTTTTGTCATATGAATTGATTACACAACGAAATGTCATGATGAATTTTTCTTGGATATACTTCCTTTAAATTTCACTAAATTTTTTTACTTTTTTAAAGTTTTTTTTGATATTTTTGAAAATTATTTTTTTAATTTTTCATTCTTTTTTCCAATTCTTGATTTATTACTGTTCCAGTTTCATTTTGTACGAGTTTATTGGATATATCTGCAATGAAAAATGAAAAGAAGAAAAAAAATTCGATTTGGTTAGAAAAATTAATCAAGTTTTAATAAATGTAATAAAGGATATTTCGATCAAAAATTTACATATTAATAATAAGTGATATATCAACACAGAGGTGGGTTCAGGGAGATACAGGGAAGGGGTTAAGGGTTATTTGAGGGTCGCTCATTAGAAGCTTAGTCAGAATTTTATGGTAAAGATTGTTAAAATTTAATTGATTTTTTGGGATTTTTATCTTGAAAAAAAAGAACAAATCGAACAATTCATACCAAAAATGGGGTTGGATCGACCAACAAAGACCCTTAGGAGGGTCCCTCACGCACACTTCATCAATCTTTTTTGAACAAAAATTGTTTAATTTACTAGGGATTTTTGTGTAAGGAATTCAAAATCGACCTCAATTTCTGAGTTCGATACATAAAGTTTTTACACTGAACCTCCTTTCTTAGAAGCATATTCAGGCAGGCATGGGAAGGGGGAAGGAGAGATGGACCCCCAGTCTAGGTTGATCCCTTTCTGTTTTTTTTTGACAAAATTCTTCAATTTTTAAGGATTTTGCAAGAAAAAATTAACGCAATTTTGATGGTTTTGTCTAGAGCAGTGGTGAACAACCTGTTACTATTCAAGGCACATTTAGGTAGTAAGTTAAAATTAGTAAATTTGGGAATACATATCGATATGGGACATAATCTCATTCTCACCCAATGATGCTCTTAATTTGGAGTAATTATGCTTTCTATATACCCGAATAGCACTAACAGGTAAGTTGTTGTTCAAATTGCATTGGACAAAACCTTAATCTCTATCATATCTATATTATAAACACTCAACTCCTTTTCTGATACAAGAACGGAAGCCATGTGAAGCCGAAAACTGAGGGATATCAGGGGGTATGTCGGTGTAATGTGATGCCACATGAAGCTATGTGAAGCTGAAAATTCTGAAGATGGGGCGCCACGGGCGCTCCCGATACCCTAGTATGGATATAATGAGTGTTGAGGACAGAACCCTAACCCCCAATTCCCAATATTCCCTCTAATTATCATGTGTCCCAAGATTGTCCTAAATTGTCTAAATTCATCTCTAAACAGTCCCAAAAAAATCTCAATTAAGACCACAACAACAAAAATCACATCAAGATCCCCAAAAAAAGCACGTGAGGCACTTGACCTCGCACTTCCTGAGTATATCATCAAACATATGTATAAGATGTATAAAAGAGAGAGAGATTGAACTCATTTCTTTACGATTATTATGAATTGTAATCGGTTTTCAAAGAAACAGCAACAAAAAGGAGCATGCACAGCATAAAAAAAAAATGAGAAGCGAATGTGAATGGAAAAGAAGTTAAAAAAAAAAATCTGAATATTTAAATTAGGTTTTATTGTTTTGATGGGCACTGGCAAAAATTGGTAATAAAACATTCGTACCTTCATATGTATCGTATATATATCTGTGAAAGGAAATGAATTTTTCATTCTCATTTTTTTTGTTTAACGCGTATGCGAAAGCATAAAAGATAATTAAAATTCAAAAAAAATATGCTTTTTTTATGTTCAATGCGAAAATGTTTCTTGTTTTGGTCATGTGTGTACGAGTGAGTGAGGGACTTGAGATTCACTTCATCAGAGAGACTAAGGTGCAGATGTGAATGATAATTTTGAGGTTATACAGTTCAAACTTGTGGATCTTTTGGTCTGTCAACTGGATTTTGATTCTTTTATTGACTTTAATTATCCGACTAGAGTTTGCCTCGATTATCCGACTAGAGTTTGATTCTATTATCCGACTAAAGTTTGACTTTAATTATCCGACTAGAGTTTGCCTCAATTATTCGACTAGAGTTTGACTCGATTATCTGACTAGAGTTTGCCTCTATTATCCGACTAGATTTTTACTTTATTATCCGACACTAGATTTTGACTCTATTATCCGACTAGGGTTTAACTTTAACTATCCGATTAGATTTTGACTTTATTTATCCGACTAAAGTTTGAATTGATTATCCGACTAGATTTTGACACTATTATCCGACTAGAGTTGGCCTCAATTATCCGACCAGAGCTTGACTTTAGTTATCCGACTAGAGTTGGACTTTAATTATCCGACTAGAAGTTGCTTCAATTATCCGACTAGATTGTGACTTTAGTTATCCGACTAGAGTTTGACTTTAATTATCCGACTAGAGTTGGACTTTAATTATCCGACTAGAGTTTGACTTTAATTATCCGACTAGAGTTGGACTTTAATTATCCGACTAGAATTTGACTTTAAATATCCCACTAGAGTTTGACTTTAATTATCCGACTAGATTTTGACACTATTATCCGACTAGAGTTGGCCTCAATTATCCGACCAGAGCTTGACTTTAGTTATCCGACTAGAGTTGGACTTTAATTATCCGACTAGAAGTTGCTTCAATTATCCGATTAGATTTTGACTCTATTATCCGACTAGAATTTGACTTGATTATCCGACTAGAGTTGGACTTTAATTATCCGACTAGAGTTTGACTTTAATTATCCGACTAGAGTTTGTATCGATTATCCGACTAGAGTTTTTCTCGATTATCCGACTTTATTTTGACTTGATCATCCAAATTTTGCCTTTCTTGACGCACTCATCCCTCCTAGTTCCATTACATCTCTTTCTTTCTCTGTAAAAATCATTGTCAATGGCTCGTGTAGCACATTCATTCATTCATTTGGTACATCTTGTGCTATCGTACTGACTTAAGCATGAAAAAGAAATTAATTTCATGTAAATTTGCTTTTTTTCTGCATCTTCTCTCACTTAGCCTGACTTGAGTCATTTAATTTCATCATTTTTACTCTGTTATAATTATTTTATGGAAATATTGAGGAATGCGTTGGATTTGACATGACTTTATGACGCTCTAGATCAACTAAGGTCCAAGTTCCCACTTTTTGCAACCCATAAATCCTCACAAACAATAAAAGTCGACTCATGAACTTCGATGTGATCATTAAAAGGCATTTAAATTATTCAGTCTGTGTCTCTGCTCGAGTGCTGCTTCTTCTACTTTAAATTACCGCGGAAAGAGAAGAATGAACAATAAAAAGAAGACACAAAGCATCATCAACGAGCGTATATCCATATACAAGTCATTCTAAAGTGATCATAAAAGGAAAATCAATAACTAAGCGAAGCTAATAAAAGAAACTTAAGAAATGAGAAAAGAGAAAAGAGAATCTAAACATTCAACAAATATTGTTAACTTTTGACCTGTGCTCGTAATAAGTTGTAACATCCCTTGTGGATCATTTTGTTAGAAATTGAGTTGGAATTGATCATAATTTGGTAGAAAATGTGGATTTTTGAGTTGTTTTGTGTTATTTTAGATTTTTATAAATTTGGATTGAGGAATCAGAGGGGTCAAACCTCATGATGCTCTACTCAACCTCTGCTGTACACCACCTAATCTTAGTTGAACCCCAAACATCTACTAACCCCAGCTAAACTCCCAAAAACCACCCAGCCTTCGCAGAACCGCAAACACTGCTCATTTCCTTCTGATTCTCAAATACCACTACACCTCTGTTCAATCCCAAATGCTATCCAATCTCTGCTGAACTCCAAGCACCACCCAACTTCTCCCTTCCTCAACCTTTAACACTCCTCAATTTGCACTGAAATCTAAGCACTACTAAGCATTAACCTCGAAGATCACCCAATCCTCATTAAATTTCAAACAAGACTACACCTTCGGAACTCTTCTTGAACTTCAAACACTGCTTAACTCCCACTGAACAACTAAAAACCACTTAATCCTCTCCCTCCGTATTATCTTTAGAACAGATTTCTTCGACACTGATATGATGCAGTGTATAATAGTCAAGTTACTAGAACAGTACTATTGCTCTTAGTATACTCGAATAACACAAATCAGTCAGAACAAGCCAGCTGACATGACGAAGTCTAATGTGACTATAGTATGATGCCATATTCGTTTAAGATCCGCACCTATGTCATCAAGGCTCTAGCATTGTGCATAATTTGAATCAAATTCGTATCATAGTCACCCATTCGATGTCATGCCAGAGTTTTATCGAATTTGAATTGAATCCGTCATCATGTTAGAGTCACGTTAGACTGGTGTCGGTATTTGGATTTATTAACCGACTTGTGCTATTCGGAATATCTAAGCGAAACAGTTATACCATACTCTATCATATCTGATGAAGCGACACCTGGATAAATATCATGGGTATACCTGGATTCACTGAATCTAGACCGTCATATAACAATTTATGTCATTTTTTGACAATTTTAAGCCATTACAGACCAATCATGCCAACATTAATTTAGAAAAATTTACAAAAATCAACCCAAAATCATCCCAAGGATCCCATCAATAAACCCAAAACTTACCAAACTCCACCAAATTAAAAAAAAACTTCTCTCAATTTCAAAAGACGAAAAAGCGACGGTAAAAAGAAAGAAAAAAAAACCAAAATTAAAGGAAGAAATTGAGCGCTAATCGCCAGCCACAAACAATGAAATGTGATTTAATTTTAATGACATGATGTGGTCTAGGAATATTTATTACATCCATTGTACCTATTCATCTAGTCTTTTGATGACTTGTTGGCTAACTGACTGACTATTCAGGCGTTCTTGATCACTTGCTTACAGATATAAATGAGTAAATTAAACTAATTTTTTTAACTTTTTTTTTCTATTTAATGAATTTGAATGGATTTTTATGATTTTGTTGGAAATGAGTAAAGCGTGGCTGGTTGTTGGAGGGTTATTAGAGATGTATGGAAGGTAATTTTGATTTTTAGGCTGTGTAGTCATCGATTTAAGGGATTGAGTCATGTAATGTCGTAAGAATTGGGCAAATCCCTGGGCAAATCTTTGTCATATCGACTTCAATCTATCTTAAATACCCGAAATTGGGTAATTGTTTTAGAATTTTGTCCAAAGCTGACGTGATTCTGGATCCTGGTTCAAATTCATCAACTTGACAAAGATCAAGCCAATTTAGTGCTCGATTAACAGATTTGGAGATTGACAGACTTTTCAGGACCCCAATATGAAGGCGGCTGCACTTAAGGCAAATAGCTTGCTCTCAAGAGCATAGTGACTTATGAGCAATGCTTACGAGCATGCACGTCTTACATGTTTAAGGTTAACAAGCTCTCGAGAGAATACTATTTGATTGTTAGATGATGATTGGTTCCTATTGATCCACTGTGAATTGGAGGGCTATAATAAAGCGATTGAACAGGTCTCAGTTTCGGACTTGATTGTTAGGGCTCCTTAAATAGGAATACATAAAGTCGGTCTGTTGATTAACCATGAAATTCAACTCTTATAGGGACAAACTACATTGATCAATTTAGAACAGTTTAGTCACATTCAGAACAGTTTAGAGTGATTTAGATCAGTCAAAACTCAAAGTCGAGCCTATATACGACTCGATACCTCAGATTACACCCTGTTAAGACACCACAAGTTCCGAGTTATGCAATGTAGTGGCTCAGAAGTCTTAATATTGACTGTGAGATGTGTAGGTGACTTGACAGTTATATGACGATTATTTTTGAAGTTGTTGGCATTTTTGTGACTACATTATGCTGCATGAAGAGATTTATTTCATGTTAACTCAAGTATGCTGCTTGTGTTGGTTCAACTTTGAGTTATGACTGGCCTAGATCACTCTAAACTGCTCTAAAATTGGCTAAACTGTTCTAAATTGATCAATGCAGTTTGTAGCTATAAATTCAGAATTTCCTAATTCAAACAAGGCCATTTGATAAAAAAGTATATCATCAGCCTCAACTAATGTCACTTTCCAATTCATTACCCAACGTCCATCCCTCCTTCCATCCATCTCAAATCTCCACTTATGTATTTTTTCATCAATTACATCACAACTAATTTTTCAATTAGAAAATTTCCCTAAATCACTCGAAATTGAGATCCTCAAGAAATTCCCCGTCGCGTGTATTTACACATTTTGTTGTTGTTGTTGCTTACTGCTTGCTATGCATCCTTACATCCACTAACATGCCGAATGAATGATTGGAATTTTATAATTATAATTTATTTACGCAAAATGCTGCAATTTTTTTTTTTTTTTTTTGTTCCTTTTTTTGTGCTTCATCTTTCATTCCACTTTGTTTCTCACTCTGGTTTGTGACTTGATTATTGCTAAATTCCAGGCGCTCTAACATGCTTTTTTTTGTGTTGTTGTCTTTTATGATTCAAATTATGTTTTTGTGTTGTTGCTTTTAGTGCTGTTTGAGTGGATTTTTTGGGGAATTTTGTTCCATTTTTAAGTCAATTTTGAGGAATTTCGGACAATTTTTGGTCAAGTTTTGGGTCAATTTTGGTCCATTTTTTGGCTATTTTTGATCCAATTTTGGTCTAATTTTGGTTTAATTTTGGTCAATTTTTGGTCAATTTTTGGTCCATTTTTGGTCAATTTTTGGTCCATTTTTGGTCAATTTTTGATAAATTTTTGGTCCAATTTTTGATCCAATTTCAGTCAATTTTGATCCAATTTTGATGCAATTCTGATCCAACTCCGGTCCCCAACCTCAAATTCCCACCAAAAATCATCTCCCAGCAACTTTGAATCTAAAAAATGCGCCTTATCCGCTCACCACAATAACTCCCTTACTTGCCAATCTTTTTTTTATCTCTTGCATTTTGGAATGCACTAAAAAGAATTTTTTTTGCGTGGCTTGATTGATGATAAAGAAAATATGTTTTGTGATATTTTGCATTACTGAGCAGCGATTTGCATTTTTGTATATAAAAAAAAGGCCATAAAGTAAATGCACAACAATAACCGGTAAGTAAATGAATTGTGCATGAATTTGAAAGATAATCGGTAAGAATATTGGCTGAGAGGATGTACAAAAAAAAATGAGAAAAACTCGCTTTTTGTCAAATCTGAAATTTTTTTTAAAAATGGTGGATTTTTTGTTGGATGCGCGAAATGATTTTGAATATGCAAATTAAGTTGGATGTGTGATGGAAGTAAAGGAGAGAAGCAGTGATGGAATGGAATTGGTGATTCATCGTTTTGCATAATATTTTTTGTTATTAATTGGAACTCATTGAAAATGACGCTTAAATATTGAAAAGGAATTTTTTAAAGGTAATTATGGAATATTAAGGGAATTCAATGATTTACATGAAAAATTGGTAAAATTTATTAATATTTCTGAGAGTAAATTTTAAGGAAATTTATGAATTATTTTGCATTATTCTCTATTTTTTGGCTTAAAAATGTAAATTATACGAATAAATGTATTAAATACTAACAATTTTTAATTCAATATCAATTCAGATCAATGTTTAAACAAATTTTAAGACACAATAAGATCAAAATGAAGATTAAATCGATCGACTTGTCGACTGATTAGCTGTTTGAATAAATGGCAGTTAATGTGAGATTTTACGGATATTATACTTGAAAATTTTGGAAAAATATGCTGCATAATTCCAGAATTGTATGTGAATAATACTTTTAAAGTGCTCAAATGCCTTTTTGATGGCTTTATTTCGTAATTTTCAGCTTTCAGACTCCAATCAGACTCCAAAGTTTGTATTCAATAAAGGAGGACTCTAAAATAGAGCCTAGAAGGCAAACAACGTATTCTCAAGACCAGAGAAAGTTAAGATCAACGCTCTCAAGCATGTTCATCTAGTAACAAGCTATTTGTCTGTTAGGAACCTCTAAACGAGACATGAATATCCACTAAATGGATAAAAATCATACATTGCAATTAAATTAGCATTTGGGGAATCATAATCATCAATGACAATTGAAATATTGATCAAGAAGATGACCTGTCGTAGAAATTAAATCCACGTCCTCAAAAAACAGAATATTCCTGATTATTGCCTTACTACTTAGTTACAGAGACCTTACCCTCGAACTGAGAGATTGACAGACTTATCTACAACAACCAAATCCCAGATTTTGTTCTAGTATGATAACACAGGTCGGCTAATATGGATTTCAATTGATCTGTACTGCCGTAAAGCAAATAAGTATGGTTAACAGGCTTTAAAACAATGACACACAATTATATGATAGATTTGGCAGATTTCTTTGATTTAAGGATGTCATTTGAGTAGAAATTTGAAACAAATTATAATAAATAATTTATTGAACGAGTGAAACAAAATATGACAAATGTAACAGAATTATTATTTTTAATATTAGCCTTGGTCTGGCTTTAAATTAGATACTTCATGAATGATTGATTAGAGATTATGTTGGACTGTTAGATGAAATTATGGCTTTCTATGTTAACTCAAAATTGACATGACCTTAAGTGTCTTAATTCCAGCTACCAATCTGAATTTAACACATAACATTTGAAAATATCTTCAAAATTCCAACAAAATTTTCCTTAGCCATATTTAATTTCTCAAAATTTGATCATTCAATTCGCAATCAACTCCGGTAGCCACAACCATAAAAATCCTCGAATCGCAGAAATGAAAAACGATTTTTTTTGTCAACTTTTATATTTGTGATAAAATTACCGGTTGTTGTTGAAGAAAAAAGAACTTTAATTCACTATAATTAACTTTAATTTTATTCTTTTGAATTTTTCCTTTTCTCAAAAATATTTTTAGCATCACAGAAAATTTTACTTTATTTGGAAGTGAATCATCACCAATTATTCATCGTTTTAGCACATTTTTCCTTATTTTTTGTGTTACTCATGGAAGATGATTTAAGTTAACATAAACGTTGTAGTTAGTATTTGATTAAATTGATTTAGTATTTATTAAAAAATATATGTGATTTGAAATTATTTGAATTTTTGGAATAGTTCTATTGGTTTTTTATAAGACAAATAAATCCCAAATTGACTAATTGGTTCAAAGTTTGGGACCAAATCCGAGTCAGGCCAATCGAAAGCTGAAGTTTCATCGTTTAACCGGTTTGTGCCTTTTGAGTAAGTGCACAGTCTTGAGAGATTAGAATTTATGACAAAATTATTAAATCATCAATTTAATTTAAATTCAAATACTTTTTTGGACAAATTCGTTGGACATTTTAAGTATGAAGTCATGAAAAGAAAAATGGAAATTTAATTTAATTAATTTTTACAGTTCTATTTGAGGAATCTGAAGTTTTACTCATTATTGACTTAATTTCAAATTTTTAAATTCTGGTGGTTTATCCTGATAATGATAAATACATTTCTAGTGATTGATACTGTTTTGGTATTTGTTTTAAATTTTATTCCTTCAAATAATGACTAAATTTCTGTATCCATTTTCGTTTTCAAAAAATGTCTCGATTTTAGCGAAAGTTAAATAATTACTCTAATCATGCTGCCAAGTTCATAATATCTCAAAATATTATTTAATACCGGAGTTATTAAAAAATTATTTTGATACTTAATTATAAAATCGTTTTCAAATTTTGACACTTACAAAGATTTCGGTTAATTTTTTGTTTTGCTCGTTGTTAAGATTTTGAAGAATTAATTGAACTTTTGAAAATTAATTTCAATTTTTATAGACACTATTACTTGTGTACACTAGTGAATTCATAGTTTAGATTCAAAGTCCTTTATGATTTTCAGTAAATTCAAAATTATTATATTTTTAAAAGTTGAACTTAATTTTGCTCCTAGTTTTATTATTTAACAACGAACTAGTTTCACAACGAATTTAGTTTATTATTTAAAAATTCTTAAATTTTTAAATAAATAATTTTTTTTATTTCACTTTTCTGAATTGGTCGATTATTACAAGTTAATTAAAGTTAATTAATTATTAATCGTGAACAAAATTTCCTTTTAAATTTAGCACAAAGGAAATAAAAATTAGTTATTCTAAGTTCAAAAAACTTTTAAATTTATTCAAATTATTACACTTTAAAATTGCACAAGTTTTATCATTTTTGATTAAGTTCGTTAATTTATATTTCACTTATTTTGAGTTTAATTTAAAATTCACTTTTAAATCATTTTTAAATTTCTGAATTTTATTTTAATTCAGATTATTTTAACAGTTTTTAATTCTTCAGTTTCAGTTAATTTTTATTTTATTTAAGTTTATTTCTCAATTTTCAAACTTTATTTTCCTCGATTTTCAATTTTTTCACATTCCATAAAGTTCTCAAAAATCCTCAATAATTCCACAAATATTTTATTAAATTCCACGAAAAGTCCTTTCAAAAAATATTTAAAATAATTTCATTCCACTTCACTATCCCAAAAAAGTAAGCCTTAAAAAAAATTGTCTAAAAAATATTTTTTCCACCACGAATCACTGTTCCGTCGACGGTTGTAGGCGATACGAAGCTTCCGGCATCAATGCACAAAATATTTTCATTTCAACAACACACAGTGCCAAGATTCTCAAGAGCATGTACCAAAGTATCTCTGAGAGAGAGAGAGAAAGAGAGAGCGAGAAGATATCCAATTGGGGGAACCGAACATTACCAGAAGGCAGAGCATGCGAGCATCAACAGCACATTCACAAATACACAAAAGAGGGAATTTATTTCCATTGTAATAAATGTTGCTGATGCTGGCTTACGGGTATGCTGTATATGCTGTATATACACAATTACACATATCGACCGCCTCTCTCTCACTCTTATGCTGCATAAGCAAGCAACAGCATTCGTCTTGCAGCAGTCACAAAAATATTTTTTTTCATCCCAGGCAAATTCCGGCCAATCAGCATGCGACATGCTCTCTTTTTTTTTTTTTTGTTGCCGACTCTCTTCGAGTCGCTCTTGAGGCGGTTTTTTTTACAGATTCTGGGCGATGCCAAAAGTTGGAAAAATTTTGCTGCTGCTGATTTTTCCATCCATTGTTGTGCACAGTTTTTCATTTTACATGATGAAAATGAGTTTGATGCTGCTTTTTTCTATGTCATGTAGACATCCAAAGGGAATGGCTTGGAGTAAAAAATTGCTTTTGTGAGGTGTGAGAGGAATTGAGGGAGAGGATTTTTTTGTGTGATGAAAAATTATTATTTTTTTGGTGTGGATTTTAAAGTTTTTTAAAGGAATGAATTTTGTAGTGGAAATTGGATGAAAAATTTGTGGATGCTGATGGGATTTGAAGAGATTTTTGACTTTTTGGGAATGAAATATTGATTTTTTTAGTAATTTAAACTGAATATTCTCGATGCCGAGATGGAAACCAAGATTTCCTTAGAAATCTCGGTGTAGGTCCCGAGATTTTGTCGATACGGAAATTTCGAAAAATCGTTGTTTGAACTAGCTTAATTTGAAATATTTATGTATACACTATGAAGTTTTCAAATAAAATTTAACATGATTTTGACCAGAACATTGCTGTCTTATATTCCAGCTTTACTAGTGAAATCATACCAAAATCAGGAACAGTTAAAGTGATTCAAATAATTTAAAATCATCAAAGTTTTGCAATTTATATAAAATAAGACTTTCATTCTAATTAATCCGTATTGAATCAAACCCAAAAGGGAATAATTCAATTATTCTTGATGGTTCTTTTATAATTTCAATGTCATATCTATCTTATTCATTTTTAACATGAATTTCAATGTCATTTTCTGTTTTGCTGGCTGTACAGAATAATTTTGAGTTGTCTAGAATTCTAGTATCGGACTCTTTTGATTTTCAAATTGATTTGAATGTCCGTCTAGAAATTGGAGTCCTCAGTGAACTCTGTATCAATTTTAATTAATAAACTTCCTCAATTTTACACTCTTATATTCATTTGCTAATATTTTAACCAGAGTGTGACCATCTCAAATTCAAATTCTTTGACATTTGATTGTCGAAGAAATCGAACATTTCGAACTCAACTTATTTTGAAATAAAAATTTACGTTTCGAAGAAAATTATAAGCAATGGTCAATAAAATTTGAATTTGAGCGACAAAAATATGTTTTTTTTTTTTCAAAAAAATTAACAGTCGTTTTTGAGAAAGCCACACTCTGATTTTAACATTCTAATATCTGATAATATGCAACTATGTAAACTGTTATCGCACAATAATTTTGAATTCACAGGTTTGATTGGACTGAGCAACAGAGGAGGTCAGTTGAAGCTCTTTAATGCAGAATCAAGAAATGTTATTTAAAAAAAATGTGGATCTGTCGTTTTAATTTCAATCGACAAAATTTTATCTTTTTCAGGACTATTCAATGAATTCATTGTGCAATTTTGTAGCTTTTGTATTGATTTTTCCTGCTATATTTCATGTTTCTTAATCATATTTTGTCAAGAATTTCAACTGATCTTGTACTTTAAATTAGTTACTTACTTACTTACTTCGATTGCCGTACAAATCAACTCTGATCCATTGCCTTTCTAAATTAAATTAGTTAAAGTAATAAAATTTCAGAAAAGGCACAAACTTAGATATAACAGAATTACAACCGTCGACTTTTGAGTTATGGTGCACTTTGACGATTCCTTCATATAGGTGCTTAATTGGTTATAAAACGAAGAATAATAAAAAAATTGAATTTGTTGATGGCAATAGATCATGAGAGTGGGCAATAAAGTCATAAAAGTTAACTATTAATAGAAACAGTCCTGCATTTGGTATTGCAATTTGACAAGCGGTAGCTCCTTAAGTCATCATAATGCCCATTCATTACAATTGATTTTTACGGCTTTGTCATTAACCTGTACAACATATATCAGTTTAATTGATCGAAAATATGGCTTAAGTTGGCGTGACATTGATTTTGTGTCGGATACGGATAGATCGGATTTGGATTCGATTTGAATATTGCACCGTGTTAAGGCTGGAAAGTAAAGCAGCGTCCCGGCAAAAATACAGCAGATGGCCGCCCTATGCTAGGGTCGCGTCGGTCGGATACCGAATTTTGGATCGATTAGTCGACAAAATCGTTAATTTCTAGATCATTTGTATAAAGCCGCTTGAATCCTTTCGAGGATAAATTTATGAAAATTTCAAATTCATAACTTTAAACCCGCCATATTTCCACTCATTCCTTATCACATCTTTAACATAAATTTATCATCATTTTTCATTTTTCAAGCCTTTAAAACTCAAGCTCATTAAAGTGAAAAATTTGTGGATATAAAAAAGAAAACTTTTCTATTTCGATAAAGATGGAAAAATAATGAAAAATAAGAAGAACAAAAACAAGCGCATGGAACAAAAAAAGTTTTTTAATGTATTCGACTCGAGGCAAATGTTCATTAATTCTATTTTTCTCATTTTTAATTAGATTTCGGTGTCACGAAACTCTTGGAAATAAGCAAAAAAAAATGGAAAGAAAATTTTCTTTTAATTTGTTCTTGTTTTGGTTTTTATTTTGTTGTTGTTGCTTTTTTAAGGTTTTTGTTTTGATAACGTTGAAATTTAAATTATAAGAGAAATTTAGGAATTTAAAGAAATTAAATTTGAATTAATAAATTTTATGATTTTTAACAATTTGAGAATTTAATGATTTTTAAATTTGAAATTAAAAATTTTACTTTTATGAATTTCAAAATTTGATAAAGTTTAAAATTTTACAAAATTTTAAGAATTTAGAAAAGTAAATTTTAAAATTTTAGGAAATTAAAAACAAATCAGATTTTTAAAAAATTTGTAATTGTAGTTTAAAAATATTTTAAAACTTTAAATAAAATAATTTGAAAATTTTCTGTAATTTAAAAAATATTTAAATTCAAAAGCCTTCAAATATTTTTTTTAAATTCAAAAAAAAAATTTTTTTCAAAATTTAAAATAATTTGAAATTTAATCAAAAAAATGTTTGAAAAAATAAAAATAATTAAGAATTTTAATTTTGAAATTTTAAGAATTTTTAAAATTAAACAATTTAAAAAATTCACATTTTTTAAAATTTGAAATTGAGCATTTAAAAACTTTTTGAGTAAAATTTTTCAATTTAGACCCAAAAATGTCAAAAAATTCTTTAATTTTATGCAATTTTTCATATAAAATCTGATTTTATTTGCATTTTTTTTACAATTTTAAAATAATAAATAATTCAAAAAAAAACCAAATTAAACCAAAAAACTCTCAATTTTCCTCAATTTTCCATCTTACAAGACAAAAAATCCCATCCAAAAAATTTGAAATGGAAAATTAACTTTTCCTTTAATTTAAACAAAAACAACAGAATTAATTTCTTGTTATTGCCGTTGTTGGATGTTTGTTGATTTTTTTCTTAGTAATTCACTTTGCTGTCCCCTCCGAGTGGTTCTTTTTTCCCTTCTTGTGAGTTTTTCATTTTGTTAAGAATTTCATTTTGAATTTCCCGCAAGACATTTAAGACAATTCGCAATATTTTTATTTAGCATTGTTGAATTCATTTTGAGTGGAGTTGATGTGCGGTTTGTGATGACTAGTTGAGGTTTGGTTGGTAAAAATGGGGAAAATTCAGCTAAAATTCGTCAATTTGCTTTTTTTGCAGGTTTGTCATATTTCGGTAAATTTTGAGCATTTTTAGACTCAAAATTCCATTTAAACTGAAGAATTTGGTCCAAAATTGTGGGTATTCATTAGGTCTTGCATCACCCCCTGGATACACCCCTCTCCACACAGCACCAAGCAACCTCATATCCCCCAAAAAAAATTTATATTCATCCATACCAAATCATCCACATTACAGCATTGTTCAGTCAACAACAAGAATATAAAAAAAAAAAAACTTTTACTTATTATTCATAAAATAAAGAAGAAGAAAATCAGCAATGGCACAGAGTACAGGCAAGAACAAGAACAATAAGAGTAAGAGCACAAAAACACATCTTAAAGAATCCTTTGCCGTGAGCTAAGTTTTAATTTTATGTACATTCATTCCTACTTCTGAGTGTTCGTACAACTACTTCAGTGGAATAATAATAACAATAACAATAAAAATAATAATAATGACGATGAAAATGTCCTAAGAAAATATATGTAGGCATGGGGTGGGCACTTGGGTGATTTTGGGAATTTTTAGATTTTTTGAAATTTTAACGGTTTTTGAATTTTTGAATTTTTTGCAATTTTTGAAATTTCAACGGTTTTTGAATTTTTGAATTTTTGAATTTTTGAATTTTTGAATTTTTGAATTTTTGAATTTTTGAATTTTTGAATTTTTGAATTTTTGAATTTTTGAATTTTTGAATTTTTGAATTTTTGAATTTTTGAATTTTTGAATTTTTGAATTTTTGAATTTTTGAATTTTTGAATTTTTGAATTTTTGAATTTTTGAATTTTTGAATTTTTGAATTTTTGAAGTTTTTGAATTTTTGAATTTTTGAATTTTTGAATTTTTGAATTTTTGAATTTTTGAATTTTTGAATTTTTGAATTTTTGAATTTTTGAATTTTTGAATTTTTGAATTTTTGAATTTTTGAATTTTTGAATTTTTGAATTTTTGAATTTTTGAATTTTTGAATTTTTGAATTTTTGAATTTTTGAATTTTTGAATTTTTGAATTTTTGAATTTTTGAATTTTTGAATTTTTGAATTTTTGAATTTTTGAATTTTTGAATTTTTGAATTTTTGAATTTTTGAATTTTTGAATTTTTGAATTTTTGAATTTTTGAATTTTTGAATTTTTGAATTTTTGAATTTTTGAATTTTTGAATTTTTGAATTTTTGAATTTGAAAAGTGCTCATCCCTTGGAATCCAGCACAATATAAGGATGAAACAATAGGAATGGAACCCGAGCAAGAGTGATGTATGATGTCGTTTCATTTATGGATTCATGCGCGTACATAATTGTGCCCAAGGCGAGCTTCTTATCCCATCCATTTCTCTTCCTTCACTCTATGCTGTACAATGCTGTGTTCAGCATTCATTTTTTTTATATGCAGCATAACATCGACTTGTACAAGCTGCTTTTTTTATTATATCTTGATATTATTATTACTTTTAATTTATTGAAATCTATAAAATTAATGGAAATTACCGAAAAAAAATGAGGAATAAGTTTTTGTACATTTCGCATTATGCATGCTTAACTATGCGAATCGAAAGGAACTGGTGATGGACGAGATGTTATTGTGGATGGAGAAGATGATAAGATGATGCTTTTTGGGGTATGGGATATGATGCGATGTTGGATGTGGGGATGAATATTATCGATTATTTTGTGGAATTTAAGGAAGACATTGAAGTGTGTTTTGTTGCAGTTCAGCTTTAGTTCAGCTTCAGTTCAGCTGCAGTTCAGCTACAGCTCAGCTGCATCTCAGCTTCAGTTCAGCCGCATCTCAGCTTTAAGCTTAGCTTTAACTCAGATTTAGCCAAGTTACAGTTCAGCCTGAAGTAAATTAAAGTTTTAGCTTCAGCTTCAGATTTGGCTTAGCTTCTGTTTAGCTACAGCTCAGCTCCAAGCTTAGTTGCAGTTCAACTTCAAGTTTAGCTGCAGCTCGGCTTCAAATCATCTAATGTTCAGCTCAGCTTTAGCTTATCTTCAGTTCAGCTTTAGCACAGCTTCAGTTAAGCCTAAGCTCAGTTTCAGTTTAGCTGTAGTTTAGCCTCAGTTTGGTTGCAGTTTAGTCTCAGTTTAGCCGCAGCTCAGCCTCAGTTTAGCCACAGATCAGCTTCAGCTTCAGCCTCAAACTTAGAACCATCTCAGTTTCAACTAAAATCTTCAATAATTCCATCAAAAACATTCCCACAACTTTCAAATTGAGCGTAAAAAAACCACAAATTCCCGACATTATTAACTAAAAATTCCAAAACACAAAAACACAACAAAAAAATCTCAAAAAGTGTTTCTCATCATCAGCATAGCATTTAAGTTGTTATCAGATTTGCATCACGAATATTTTTACAATTTTTTATTTAATTCGGCAATAGCACAGAACTAACAAAATAAGGAACAAAAACAAAATTGTTAAAAAACTCCCACGAAAGGCAAAAATGCAGCAAAAAAGAACAAAAACAAAAAAAAATGTTCATGACGCGACGCAGCACAGCACTAAAAAAAAGTAGAAAGAGAAGCGCTCAAGGCCAAAACGTGAGGCTTAATCCTTTTACGGATGGTTTTTATCTGAACGAAAAAGAGTTAAGGAGGGCTAATTATTGTTAAGACTAAGCGATTTATGGCATTGAAATATTGTAAGAGACACGAAAAGGCGTAAAATGACAGATTTGGGGCAGTTTTGAGACTGAATGGGAATTAAAAAGTTGAGATTATAAGATGATTTTGATGGGATTTGAGGAGCTGAGATGTGGATTAGTTGTGGTTGGAATGAATTTGAGCTGAAGCTGAACTGAAGCTGAGCTAAGGCTGAACTGCACTTGAGTTGCAGCTGAACTGAAGCTGAGTTGAAACTGAGTTGAAATTAAGCTGTTTTTGAGCTGAAACCAGAAAATTTACAGGCTGAACTGAAGCTGAGCTGAGGCTGTACTGATCTGGAGTTATATATGAAGCTGAAGCTGAACTGAATTTGTACTGAAGCTGAATCTGAGGAATAGTTGAAGCTATGCTGAAACTGAGATACCAAGTTGATCCTCAATTGAAACAAAAACGGAAGCTAAAGTTATAGCTGAGCTGGGACCGAACTGAAGCTGAGCTTAGGCTAAGCATAGCAGAGATTTAATTGAGGCTGAACTAAAGCTAAGCTGAAGCTATAATAAGTTTGAGCTAAAGCGTATCCAAAATTGAGTCGAAGCTAAGCCGAAGTTGTGCCTAAATGAACTGAAGCTACACCGAAGCTGAAGCTAAACTAAAACAGTAACTCAACTAAAACTGAAGCTGAATTGCAGTAGAGCTGAAAGCTAAATTGAAGCCTAGCAAAGCTAAGCCTATGCTAAGTTGAAGCTGAACAGAGACTGACCTGTAGTTACGCAAAGCATACATTATACCAAACTAATTCCAATAACAAGCTGCACATTTAATAAAATTTCAAAACAATCCAATCTATCTAAATTTCCATCAATTTAAAAGTAAATAAACACGCAACGATCCACAAGATAATTCAAGGAACCCCAAAAAAAGCAATTCCAGCCCATAAGTCTAGCAGATTTTAATAACATTAAAAAATTCTTAATCGATTTTCGACATTTTTGTTCACAAAATTATTCTCTGACGAAAAGTGATCGAATCTTAAAGATCACCGTCCATAAATCAATCACACATGGATATCCACTCAAAAAAAAAAAAAGATTAGAAAATTTGCTCTAAAAAAAGCTAGAAAAAAAAACAGCACGAAATATTTGACAGATTAATTGGAAAAAACCTTCCAATTCCTATAAACAAGGCACAATAATCAATAAATCTTAAATATTTTATCCATGCCATGCTATGCCATGCCATGCCATGCACACAGCAATCTTGATACGAGTGCACAATTTAATATCGACAAAAAAGGAATGAAATAACATTGTGAGCTTGATTGAGGCACTGCATTCGATTGATTGATTGGCAATTTCGCGAAGTTTGAAATTAGAGGCAATAAATTTGTTGCTTGTGCTGCATTTTTTTTGCTTTTTATTCTCCAATTTGGGGTTAAAAGCTGGCAATAAATTTTGATTTAATCTTAATCTTAATCTAATCTCAATGTTAGAAATAGTGAATGCATTTAACATGTCCTTGTGCGGAATTGCGTTAGAGTTTTGAATTATGTAAGCTCTGCTGCAGCTCAGCTTCAATTTAACTCAACGCTCAGCTTCAAATTGTCTACAGTTTAGCTTCAACCTAGGCTCACATTTAGATTCAATATAACTTTAGATTTAACTACCGTTCAGCTACAGCTCAACTTTAGTTCGGCTTCATATCAGCTAGGATTCAGCTAAGTTTCAATTACACCTCAAGCTTTGCTTATGTTAGGTTTCAGCTTAGTTTAAAGCAGTAAACCTAGTTTCAACTAAGCTTTAGCTTCAGCTTAACTGCAGTTCAGCTTCAGTTTAGCTTCAACTACACTGCGGCTCAGATTTTGCTCAGCCTCAACTCAGCCTCTGTTCAAATTCATTTCAGTTTCGATTCAGCTTCTACTAAGCCCTAAATGTAGCTGCAGCTTGGCTACAGTCCTGTTTTGGTTCAGCTTCAGCTCAGCTTAGTTTCAATGCAGCTTAAGCTTAACCTCAAGCTGCAGCTTAAGCTTAACCTCAAGCTTTTAATTCAGCTGTAGTTCACAATCAAATTTAGCTGCAATTTAGCTTCAACTCAAACTAAGTACAGGTACAGCTTAATTTTTGATAAGCTTCAGTTACGTTTCTGTTCAGTTTAAAGCTTAGCTTTAGTTCAATTGCATGTTAGGCTTCAATTAAGCTGCAAACTTAATTTTACGTCACTTGTAGCTCAGCTTCACTTATAACTTATTTTCAATTCAGCTACAGCTACATCGCAGACTTAGATTCCATACAGCACATCTTAAGATTATCCATAGTTCAGCTTCAGCTTAGTTGCAGCACAACTTCAGTTTAGCTTCAACTCAACCTCAAGCTCAACTTCAACTTGGCTTCAGCTCGACTCAGTTACAGCTCAGGTTTAGCTCAGACTCCAGTTAAGCTTCTGTTAAGCTGCAGCTCAGACTCAAGGTTAACTCCTGTTCAATTTCAAGTTTGGCTTCAGTTCAGCCACAAGCTTAGCTTTAGTTCAGCTACAGCTCAGTAACAGTTCAGCTAATTTTAACTCAGTTTTACTTCAGGTTCCGCTTCAGCTTCTGCTCAGCTTCAACTCAGCTTCACCTTAGCTTCAGCTCAGCTTGAGCTCAGTCTTAGTACAACGTATAATACCAGCATAAGTCGAGCATTGATACAACTCAAAATCACCAAAAATCTTCACATCATGTACCTTTATTCGAATTACAACATCAATAAATCTCAAAAGCAGCTATTTATTCCACCAAATTGCATTTAAAATCAACATTTCCAATTCATTAACAATCAAATTAACTAAAAAGACCCAGAAATTTAAATCCTCAATTCCACTCACATTAGCTTAACATCTTTCAATCTATCTAAATTTGCAATCATTTTTCAATTTTAAAGATCAAACAGAAAATCCCAAAAAAATAAAACAAATTTGTTCTTAATGACAAAGACATGACAAAAAAGTGAACCTCGACTGTATTTAAAATTGCTGTTAATATATGTAAAATAGACTCTTTTTTTTGTGTGCATGCAACCCCTTCTCAATTTGTCGATTCACTTTAATAATATTTATATCATCATTTTCGTCAACCCCTCCGCGTTCGCGTACACAACAAAGCACTTGAGCGGTCCCTCAAATGTAAACATTTAATTTTGCGTCATATGATGTGGAAAATGAGAAATGGAAGTTAGTTAGGGATGGTTTGTGTGAGTGGGTGTGTGCATAGAGCGCATTAATTTGGATGATTTATGTAGATTTATTGGCTTTAGAGCTGAATTGAAAATAAATTTGAAGCTGAGCTGCAGCTAAACTGAATCTAAGAATGATACTGAACTGTAGCTGAATTGAAGCTATGTTTAGGGCTAAGCTGCTACGATACTGAAGCTAAACTTAAGACTGACCTGAAGCTAGGCTTGAGGCTGACCTGAAGCTGAACTGAAGCTAAGCTTGAGGCTGAACTAAAGCTAGACTTAAGGCGGAACTGAAGCTGAGCTATAATTGAACTAAAATAAAGCTTGAGACTGAACTGAATTTGAACTACAGCTTAGCTTGAGGCTGAGCTACAGCTGAATTAAAGCTAAGCTTGATTCTAAGCTACCGCTGTACTAAAACTACGCCTGAGGCTGCGCTGAAGCTGAATATAAACTAAGCGTGAAGTTGAGCTGAAGCTGAATAGAAACTAATATTAAGACTAAACTACAGCTGAGCTGAAGCTATACTTGAAGCTGTATTGAAGCTAAGTATGAGACTTAGCAACATCTCTTCTGAAGCTGAGTTTGAGACTAATCTGCCGCTTAATTGAAGATAAGCTTGAAGCTGAGTTGTAGTTTGAGTTCTGAAGTTGAAATTGAGTCTGATTTGAAGCTAAACCAAAGCTAAGCATGAGACTGAGTTGAAGCTGAACTGAAGCTGGGTTTGAAGCTGAACTGAAACTGACCTGAAGCTGAACTGAAACTGCAATTGATTTTGAGACTTTGCTGCAGCTGAACTGAAACTAATCTTGACGCTGAACCTTTGCTTGACTGAAGTTGAGTGTGAAGCTAAACTACAGTTTAGATTGATGCTGAGCTGCGGCTGAACTGAAATTAAGCTTCAGACTGGCTGCAGCTGAGATGAAGCTAAGCTTGTGAATGAGTTGTAGCTGAACTGAAGCTAAGCATAATATTGAGCTATAACTAAGCTGTTGTTGGTCTCGAGGTTAAGCTGCAACTGTTTCTAAAGCTGAGCTGTATCTGTTCCTGAGGCTGAACTGCAGCTGTTCCTGAGGCTGAACTGCAACTGAACTAACGATATGTTTGAGTTTGAACGGCATGTGAGCTGATATTGAGCTTGAAGCTTAGCTTCAGCAAAATTGAAGCTGAGCTGCATCTAAACGTGACAAAGTGACAAAATTTCACAATTATTTATCCCATAAAATTCAGCTACACAAAACAATTTTTCCAATCTTTCAAGCACTTTATTTAATCTTTAAACTTTTTTTTTATAAATTTTCTCTTTTTTAAAACTAAATTGAAATTTGGTGTTTGACGCGTCACAAAAAAACATAAAAAAATGTAAAACTTTATGTTTGAAATAATCCGCAAATAGATTACGAGTTGATTACGGCAGGCAGGCAGGAGGGTAATTGAGATGAAATAAATGTTTCTCATCCCTCGATTCAATTAAAGTAATTTGTGTCTTGTTGATGATGCACTAATCGAAATGAGACGAGTTAGAACGTGAAAATGAGATAAAATGTCAAGTGGATCAACTTGACTTAGACATCGGGTTGACAATGGTGTTGGATGCATTATTATGGATTTATGTTATTTGTGTGCATTTGGTTGGTGTTTATTGAGGAATTTGGTCAATAATTGAAGTTGGCTTTGGCATTCAAAAAATATTAAAGTCAGTTCCCACAAAATGTTTAATAAAAAACTTAATTTGATATGTGTGTAGCAAGTGTGTTGACAGACATAAATACGGACGCGTGTCCACTTGAGGTTGTTGACTGTGGGTAAGTAAAATATTGTTGGATTATTCATATAGGAGCTGTAGCTGATTCAATTTTATTGAGTTTTATTTCAATTCACGGCTCATGGCACAGCTCAGCTCATGGCTTAGCTTAGCTCATAGCTCGAATCATCTCTCAGCTCATGGCTCGACTCATGACTCGACTCATGGATCAGCTCATGGCTCGACTCATGGATCAGCTCATGGCTCGACTCATGGATCAGCTCATGGCTCGGCTCATGACTCGGCTCATGACTCGGCTTATGACCCAGCTCGGCTTATAACTCGACCCATAGCTAGGCTCATAGGTCGACAAATGGCTTAACTTATAGCACGGCTCAAGGCTCGACTGATGGCTCAGCTCATAGCTCAGCTCATGGCTCGACTTATTGCTCGGCTTATGCATTAGCTCATGGCTTAGTTCGTGGCCCAGCTCAGTTCAGAAATCGGACTCCAAATTGGATTCCTGCCAACTCTTTATTAAACTCATATAAAAAATACTTCAATTAAATTTCAATAAAATCTTTAAAAAAAATTGTTCGCAAATTTAAAGCAAACAACCTGCACACAAAAGACACTCCACACAACAAACTCAATACAAAGGGTGAGCATGTAGAACAAACAACAATCTCGATAGCAATGCACAATTAAGTGCTCAAAGAACCATGAAATGGTTTTTTTTTTCATTTTAACAAAAAACAACACATTGGCTTGAATACAAGGCAGACACATACACGCCACTGCGGGAATTAATTAGAATAAAGGCACGTTCTCGTCTTCTTTCATTTAATTTCAAATCTCATCAAAAAATTTTTACTTTATTTTGTCACGTGCAAATTATTTGGAAATTGAATGGTGATAATAGGTGGATTTAGGGGATAGATAATAAGAAATTGAGGTTGGAATAATGACTTAATGTCTTATTTCTTGCGGTTTTGTCACTGGTCATTAGCGGAACCATGAACTGATCCATGAGTTGAATCATGAGCCGTGATATAAGTTAAGCCATTCACCGAGCCATGAGTCAAGCTGATCCATGAGCCGAGCTAAGCCATGAGCCGAGCTAAGCCATGAGCCGAGCTAAGCCATGAGCCGAGCTAAGCCATGAGCTATGAGCTGAGCTATGAGCCGAACTATGAGCCGAGCAATAAACTACGCCAAGAGCCGAGCCATGAGCTGAGCCATTAGCTGAGCCATTAGTTGAGCCATGAGCCGAGCCATGAGCCGAGCCATGAGCCGAGCCATGAGCCGAGCTAGGTCATGAGCTGAGCTAAGTCATGATTCGAGCTAAGGCATGAACCGAGCTAAGCCATGAGCCATGAGCTACTCAAATTCTCAAATTCTCTAAATATCATCAAAATACCAATTGTACATACTGATTATGCATACTATTCAGGCTCCATATCTAATAATCTTGACATTAAGTTCTCTTAAATTTTTAGTAATGTTCATGATGCACTACCATAATCATTAAGATCATCATCATTATAAGTTACCAAAAAAAAATTCAGCACATAACAATATTTTTTTGGGTGTTTCTTGCACAGCGCAAGCAGCACAAAAAAAAATGTCTTCAAGCCACAAAAAAAAAGTAAAAAAAAAGTATAAGTTGGTCCTGCAGACGTCGTAAAGTCATCTAAAAGACATGAAATGGATACATACATAAGTGGATGGCATCATAATTATAATGGATATTTGGTATGTTGTTGCATGTGCCACATATTGCAACTTCTAAACCACCTCCAGGCGGTGCAAAGAAACTGAAAAAATATTTTTTGTGTAACTTAAGGAATGATAAGGCATTGCACATTGCAGATATTGATGATGAATAATTTTTCATGATTTTTTTTTAAGTCCGCTACGGTTCAGGGGCTGGCTGTATTGCCTGTATTGTAAGGAACAATAAATAAGTAAAGTGCACCTTTTCAGTTCTTATTTTTTTTGGTGGATGTGTACGCGGTGGAGCCTTCGGGCGTCAACAACAACGACGAGAGTAAGAGAATGTGTATGAAATATCTCTGCACACAGAATGGAATTTTAAGCATAAAAATCATGAAATTGAACGAAACTAAAATAAATGGTGCAGTGGAATTATGGAAAAACTTAAGTAAAAAATGAGAAAAATCGCTCACGATTTGCCTGAAGGGGTGGCTTTTTGTTTCTTGACTTTATGATCTTTACAACAATCTGCATTTTTTTCTTTTTTGCTCAAGTTTCTTATTAGGTAATTTTTGAGATACTTTTTGCATGGATCGTCAAAATTTAGGAGGATTTGTGACTTTTCTGTCAAAAATCCTTACCAAATTGAAGAATTTTCCTCAAAGTTAGAGATTTGATTCCCAAAAATAATTGACCAAAGCCACCCTCTTCCTTAAATAGCAGAGATCGAAGTCGCTTAGGTTGGCGGCTAAAGATCGACTTAACTAAGCCGTTTCTTTAGCCAGCTAAACTTTTCCTCATAGCTATGCCGATTTTTAGCCGCCGCCGACTAAAAAATCAGTGGTTTCGATCTCTGTTTAATAGCACTTCCCTAGCTCCTGCTGGGCTTGTAGCCAAACTAGACAATCAAACAGTATCGGCGATATTTGTATGAATTTTAGCAGTATACCTAGGACGATCGTCTGCTGTATTTTTGCCGGGACACTCCTGTACTTTTCACCCTTGCTGTTGTGTCTCAACAAAGCCTCAAAATGTCTCAATTTTTCAATAAGCTGAAAACTCCATACAAATATTGGAATTTTTGACAAATTACGAACATTTTACTTTTGAAGGCTCGAGTTCAAACCCAGGAATGAAAATCTTTTTTTTTCGGAATTTCAATTAATTTCTGCAATTTTTTTGCTGGTTTCTTACTTAATTTAACTGTTTCTACGAAAATCCTCTGGCCACCCGAAGTATACCTCTTAATTTCCCAGGGAATATGAGACTTCCTAGCAGTACAAGAGCTTGCTCTCATATGCAGACTCTGCATTCTTGAAATCCTGGTCCCGCCAAATTTTCGGGATGGGGATCGGGGTTGTAATTTTCGGGATTTCCCGGGATTTTTCGGAATCGATAATATAACGGGAAAGCATAATGCAGAGTCAAGTGACAATATCGCTCGTGGACTGTACTGTTCTAAGAAAACATGCTGAAATCTATTAAATATCCTACTTTATATATCGGAAAAGATCTCGCGAACGATAAAAGAACTCTTGAAAGGAAGATTTTGACAGTCAAAGTACTGAACTTTATTTAAGGGATCGGCACATGAAAGAAAGCGATAGATAGGGTGGCCAGAGGATATTCACAAAATATCGAAACACTTTTGGAAAAAAATATTGGGACACTTGTAAGATTGGCACTATTGGGGCTCTTTTGGACTTTTTTGAGTCTTAATATTGAAAGAAATAGTTAAATTACGTTAGAAACTTGCAAAAAAGTGAAGAAAATAATTGAAATTTTGAAAAAAATATTTACAGTCCTGGGCTTGAACCCAAACCTTCAAAAAGAAAATCTTCAAAATTTTTCAAAAATTCCAAAATTTGTATGGAATTTGTGACTTCTTGAAAAATCGGGACAATTTGAGGCTTTGTCGGGACACAGCAGCAACGCTGAAAAGTTTAGCAGCATCCCGGCCAAAATACGGCAGATCTCTAGCGATAGAGCCAGGTTCAGACGTCATCTGATGTAACCCACGGTCCACAGATGATCTTTATGGTCAATAATCCCAATCAACAATAATTAAATCCACATCAAAATTACAACAACTTCCTCAATTTCATCAAATCATCCATATCCACATCCTATAAACCCCCAACCAACTGCATCCTCATTTCATCTCACAAAATATCAATCCTCGCGGCAACATTTTATCTCTGTTTCTGTGCTGTTTGCATTAGTTTTGCTCTAGCAAATTCAAATTAATGTTTATTCATCCTGCAGTTTAATATTTTGCAGTGTGCAAGACGAACAACAGCATAATAATCAGCACATAAAGAAACCAGAATGAAAAAAAAAAGAATTAAATTTCTATGACTTTTATGGATTTTCAGTTTGATTTGTGACTGTAAGGCAGTGGTGGGGAAACTGTTTTGTGAAATTGGACTTCTTGGGAGGAAAGCAAGAGCAGTTTATGGCATTTTAGTAGCACAATAGTGAACCGCGGAACGTAGTATGGCCAATACTGATCCTAACTTAGTGGATGGCAACCTCTATACACCTGGAAGTATTGAAAAATGCCATTAACCACATACCGTGTTAAATTTAGGTCGAGGTTAACCGCCAGGGTGTGTCTTAACACCCAAATTGGGCAGTTCTGAACTTAAAATAGTAGTGAGCAACCCATGTGCACCTGGAAGTTTTTGATGGTAAAATAGGTAAGCCAGGTGATCCACCTGAGTGTTAAGCCATGACTGGATTGATGTTCGTGACACTTCAGAGACACACCAGTGCACCGCGGTACACAGGTTGTACAATATTAGCTCTAAAATAGAAATATACAACCTGTATTGGAAAATGCCATGAGCCATATGCCGTGTGCGGTTTCAATCGAGGTTAACCACTAAATTGTGCCGTAACACCAAGGTTTGACAGCTCTGACCCTAAAATTATAGAGGGCAACCTGGAAGTTTTTGGAGGTGAGACAGGTAAGCTAAGGTAGCCTACCTAATGGTAAGCCATGATTGGAATGAGGATTATGGCATTTCTGGTGTGCCGCGGCACGCAGGTTTGACAATATTGGCTCTAAAACAGTAATGTCCAACCTATATACACCTGGAAGTTTTTGAAAATGCCAAAAATCACATATCGTGTGCGGTTTCGGTTGTGACTAACCACCAAGAGGACCAGGAGCACCCAACGTGTCCCGCAGCACCCAGTTTGCCCACCACTGGCCTCTAAAAAATAAGAAAAATTGCATAAAGTGCATCAAGTTCTGCTTCTTAAGCAATATCATCGTTTCCTGTTCGGCAATCATTTCTTTAACAACAACAAAAAAGTATAAAAAAAAATTTAATATTTTCATGTTTTACAATTGGCTGCTCCGGCACTAAAAAAAAAAAAAGTCATCTTCTTCCATCGATTGGATACAACACAATGTGCATCATGTATATGATTAATATTTAATATTGCATCCACAATGTACATGAATGTAGATTATTTCGCTGGAATCGTGTATGTAACATTTTTTCATTGGCCGCATTTATTGCACATTCTTGCCTGCCTGCCTGCCTTTTTGTTGCTGCTTTCGTTCCTTTAATGAAAAATTCGTGAATGCCCCGGAAAGATTTTTTTTTCATGGAATTTTTTTACAACAACAACAATAAAAAAAAAAGAAGTAATGATAATATACAGGCACAATCGAGTACCGAGAATGATGAAATAAATGTGCAGCATTGATAATCACAAAACCAAACAACATGAGCAATCGAAATTCATCGACGAGATGGGAATTAATAATAAATATGTGCATTGAGAGACGAAGATGGAGAGATAGAAAGGAATAAATGCAGCATAAATCGAGTGAGACATGACACTAATCCAATTTCTTCTTGACATTCAGCTTTATTAATAAGGAAAGAATATGGATATGGATAGGATAGGATGGTTATGTGATTATTGAGAGACTTGATGCAGGGGTGAGGGATTCGGGTATTGTGGATGGAATTGTGAGATTTTAGGACTTGTTATTGAAGACTGGATACAAGAATATTTAGTTAGAATTATTTCAGGTTTTCTAAGGGATTGCAATTATTAACAGATATTTTGGTAGTTTAGATTGATGATATAATAGAATTCAATAATTAACGGATATTTTCGATTTGAATTTTAATATTTTTTAGCACTAAAATTTTTTGATGGTTTTTTGAAAATTCAAATTTCAACGGATTTTGTTATTTCAAATTTTAACGGCTTTTTGAAATTCAAATTTTAACTGGTTTTAAAAATTTAAAATTACCGGTTAGTAAAAATTCAAATTTTAACGGGTTTTAAAAATTCAAACTTTACCGGCTTTTAAAAATTCAAATTTAAACGATTTTTAAAAATTCAAATTTCAACGGCATTTTTAAATTCAAATTTAAATGGATCTTAAAAAAATTGCAGTTTAAAATTTGACAATTTTTGAAAATTTAACTTTTATCGGATTTCACAATTTTAAATTTTAACGGCACTTTAATGTTCAAATTTTAACGAATTTTAAAAATTCAAATTTAAACGGAATTTCTAAATTAAAATTTTATCGTCATTAAAAAATGCAAATTTTAACGGCTTTAAACATAGTCAAATTTTACCGGGTTTCAAAATGCAAATATTTAAAAAAATAGCCGTTAAAATTTGATTTTCTAAAAACCGTTAGAATTCAAATGTTTAAAAGCCGTTATTTATTATATTCATATTTGCAGGTGCGATTTTTCTAAATCTGAGGTGGATAACCTCTGTGCCGCGGCATACTAAGTGTGCCGCGATGAACATTAGCTTGCCCAGCACTAGTCTAAGTACATTCTACACAATCCATACAGTCATCCATCCATCCGATCCCACACCCCTGTAACCATACAGCTCACCAAATAAACATCTCATCTCATTGCAAAATATATAAAGAACTGCAAAAAAAAAATAGTAAGGAAATTAAGGCCGGTGGAACGAATCGAGTCTCTCAACTCATTCAATTACGCAACGCAAATTTAAAGCATTTCTTTTACTGGTCTATTAATGTTAAAATAGGCATGAATAAATTCACACAGAAATCGACCGTAACATGTACCATGTATAGAGCATAGAGCATAGAGGACATAAAATAGACATCAACAGCAACATGGCATGAAGAATGGTTAAATGAAGCATCAAAATAATCCCATTTAAAGTGGATTAGTATGTGGATGGATATGCTGCATGTTGATGAACTTGTGATGTACAAATAAGATTTTTTTTCTGTTCCTTTTGTTGTTGTTGATGTCCGAAAGGATTTCTTTGAGATCATTTGATTGCTATTTTTGCTGCATTTTTTTGTTGTCTTTTGTACTTTTGGGGTTAAGTATTTGGGATTTATTGTTAGACTTATTGAATTTTTATTGGATTTTGTTGATGGTATTAAAGATTGAGGAAGAAGTTTTGGGAATTTTTGAGAGTCTCTTGATGGTTTTGCTATTTATATTAAATTATAACCTCAAATTCAAAATTATAACCTCAAATTCCAACTACAAACATAAATATTGCTAAATTCTAACCTCAAAAATTGTCTGAATTTTAACCTCAAAATTTGTCAAATTGTAACCTCAAAATTATAAAATTCTAACCTCAAAATTATCAAATTCTAACCTCAAAATTGTCAAATTCTAACCTTAAAAATTATCAAATTCTAACCTCAAAATTGTCAAATTCTAACCTTAATTGTCAAATTCTAACCTCAAAATTGTCAAATTCTAACCTCAAAAATTGTCAAATTCTAACCTCAAAATTGTCAAATTCTAACCTTAAAAATGTCACTTTATAACCTCAAAAACCGCAACATAACCTCAAAAATCCCAAAATTATAACCTCAAAATAGACAAAAGTCCGCCAAAAAATCATCAACATTGGATCATAATTTTGTTTAACACTTTTCATTTCTCGCATGCCTGAAGCCAATCCATTTATATTCTGTTAGGCACAATAAAGAGATTCTCTGTTGTTTCATTGAGCAAGAAGAATTGACTAAAGCCGAAAAAATACAGCAACAACATGTCGAGAGATGTTGATTTATGTGAATAGGCATGTACTGAAGCACCAGGAAGTCTGGCACGAGCACCCAAAAAAAGAGTCATGCATTGCCTGATAACGAGGAGACGAGGCACCAGCGGGTGGTTGCGAGGAATTCTTTCTTGAAATTCACTGCTTTTTTTTTTTTGGTGATGCAAAAAAATTATTTGTTTTCTGGCTTGTTTAACAACTCAATTTGTGGATTTTAATGCCGCGTGTTTAAAGTTATGTGAGAAATTATTTCGATGAAATGTGGAGGACAGGGAGGTTATGTTGCGGTTTTTGAGGTTACGTTTAGAAATTTTGAGGTTAGAATTCGGATTTTTAGGTTAAATTTGACACTTTTGAGAAATTTGAGGCTAGAATTCAAAATTTGAAGTTAGAATCGTAATTTTGAGGTAAGGCTTTGAACATTTTGAGGTTAGAATTAGTTTTTTAGGTTAGAATTTAGCAATTTTTAGGTTAAAATTTGACTATTTTTAGGTTAAAATTTGACTATTTTTAGTTTAAAATTTGACTATTTTGAGGTTATAATTTGACATTTTTTGAGGTTAGAATTTGGTAATTTTTGAGGTTATAATTTGACAATTTTTGAGGTTAGAATTTGGTCTATTTTGAGGTTAGAATTTGACAATTTTTGAGGTTACAATTTGACTGTTTTGAGGTTAGAATTCCAAATGTGAGGTTAGAATTTGGCCTTTTTGAGGTAAGAATTTAAACAAATTTGAGGTTAGAATTTGGACAAATTTTAAAGTTAGAATTTAAGGGATTTTGAGGTTATGTTGAAAATTGAGGTTAGAATTTGAATTTTGAGGTTAAAAACATTTAACTTTCATGAATTCTGGACTTAAAATTCAATATTTTTAGGTTAGAAACGGTACATTTCAAAGCAAAACCATTTTTCAGACAAATTTAAGAATCTTCTTCAAACTCTTTCATCTATCCATCAAATTCCTTCTGTAAACAGACCTAAAACATCACAGCAATCCCAAAAATAACCCAAATAATCTCAAATCCATCTCATTCTATCCCTTTTTGTCTATTAACCCATTAATAATTTCTCACATATTCCATTCATTAATTCCTATAAACTCGACTAAACACTTCAAACCTCCGAGTACGAAGAATGAACAGCAACAAAAAAGAGAGAAGGAACAAGATCAGTCCAAAATTGGGTATCATTACAACTTTCAGCAAATGAATTATTTAGCTTGAAACCACAAAAGGTTGCAATTTTAAATTCCAATCTATCATATTTAGTTATTCCTCTCATTCGGACTATCAACGGGAACTTACTTCATAGTTATTACAATAATCATCAAGTGAATCAATAATAATAAATGTATGGCTAATGGTCTGAAAATTGCACACTATTACTAGATATATTTATTAGTCTTGACTTAATTAAATTTACTTCAATTTTATTTTATTTCATATATGGAGGTGTCCCTCGCGGGTGAATTATGAGGAAATTGATGGTTTGTTTAGAATATTGGTGATGTCGATGATCTGGGTGGGTGGATTTCTCTAGGACTGTCAGTGTATGGCATGGTATAGGAGTGTATGGTAGTGTACTCCAGGGTATGGAATGACATGGTAAATAATCCAACGCATAGTAGGGAATGTCATGATATGGTATTACATGGTATGACATGGTATGACTTGGTAGGGTATATGATGGATATGGTGTCGTAGCATATGGCATGGCATGGCATGGTAGAGCATGGCATGATATAGTATGGCATGGTGTAATATGGCATGGTAGGGTGTTGCATGGTAGTGTATGGTATGGCATGGTAGGGAATGACACGGTAGAGTATGACTTGATATGTTTTGGCATGATACCGTATAGCATGGTAGGTTAAGTTATGCCAGGGTATGGCATGGTAGGATAATGCATGGTAAGGTATGGCAGAGTAGTGTCTGCCAGGGTATGGTGTGGTATGGCATGGTATGGTATGGCATAGGATTGCATGCTAGAGTATGGAATGGAAGAGTATGGTTTGGCATGGTAGAGTATGGCAAGGTTCAGTATAACATGGCAGGGCATGACATGGCAGGCTATACCATAGTATGGTACTATATGGTATGGTAGGGTATGGTATGATAGAGTATGGCATGGCAGGGTATGACGTGGCAGGGTATGATATGACAGGCTGTAGCATAGTATTGTAGGGTGTGACATGGTAGAGTATGGTATGGAAGGGTATCACATGGTATGTGCGGTGGAGGGTATGACATGATGGTGGTTATCGCATGATGGAGGATATGGCAACTCCTGTGGTATTTTGAGAATTACAGTAGATCCATTTAGTAACAATTTAAGTTCCTTTAGTATGCATTTGATTACCATATAAAGGAAAAATCAAGAATTATATGAAAAAAGTCCAACAGATTCCCACCAACTCTTATATCCCTAAACCACATTATTTACCGAAATTCTCCACGCTTCCTTATCATCTCAATTCCCACAAATTTCCATAAAATCAGTGATTATGCATTTTAAAAAAAATCTATCCATATTTTCCTTAAAATTTATTATTCATCCACCAAATGACAGTTCCTTCTTTTTTATGGCAATTCACTCGTTTTTTGAGTTTGTTTAAAATACAATCCCAACTTCATTATCCCTTTTGTCATGCATGTCGGTATTAAAAAAGTGAGACGTTTATGAATGAAAATAATATTATGATTATAATAGTAATTACAGTCAACCCTAGCTGGAACAAAGAGAATTCATCTCAAATATTTTTGTGTTGTGTGTGAGGGGAAATGGAAATAAAAATTTTGTATTTTTTATAGTACTAGAATGTAAGGGTGATAGGCATGGTGATGATAATTGAGATCTATGATGATGATATTTAGTTGGATAATTAAAAATAAATCTAGTCGGATAATTGAAGCAAAATCTAGTTAGTTCTAGTCAAAATTATGATTAAGTTCCTCAATTTTGAGATTATTTTTCTCAATTTTGAGTTTATGTTGCTTAACTTTGATGGTGAGTTGCTCAGTTTTGAGTTTGAGTTGCTCAATTTTGAGTTTGAGTTGCTCAGTTTCAATCTTTTTAGTTGCTCAGTTTTGAGATGAGTCGCTCAGTTTTGAGTTTGAGTTGCTCAGTTTTGAGATTGAGTTGCTCAATTTTGAGATTGAGATGCTAAATTTTGAAATTGAGTTGCTCAATTTTGAGATTGAGATGCTAAATTTTGAAATTGAATTGCTCAATTAAGAGATTGAGTTGCTCAATTTTAAAGTTGAATTGCTCAGTTTTGAGATTGAATTGCTCAGTTTGAGATTGAGTTGCTCAGTTGTGAGATTGAGTTGCTCAATTTTGACATTGAGTTTTTAATTTTGACATTTAAGTTGCTCAATTCTGAAATTGATTTGCTCAATTTTGAGATTGAGTTGCTCAATTTTGAAGTTTAGTTGCTCAATTTTGAAGTTAAGTTGCTCAATTTTCAATCTTTTTAGTTGTTCAGTTTTGAGATGAGTTGCTCAGTTTTGAGTTTGAGTTGCTCAGTTTTGAGATTGAGTTGCTCAATTTTAAGATTGAGTTGCTCAGTTTCGAAATTGAGTTGCTCAATTTTGAGATTGAGTTGATCAGTTTTGAGATTGAGTTGCTCAATTTTGATACTCAGTTGCTCAATTTTAAGATTAAGTTGCTCAATTTTGAGATTGAGTTGCTCAATTTTGAGTTTGAGTTGCTCAGTTTCAATCTTTTTAGTTGCTCAGTTTTGAGATGAGTCGCTCAGTTTTGAGTTTGAGTTGCTCAGTTTTGAGATTGAGTTGCTCAGTTTTAATTTTGAGTTGCTCAATTTCGAAACACTGTAAAATGACAGACAATGTATGAAAATAATTATAAAAACCCCAAATAAAATGCATCTCACATTGTGTGATTATTTTTATAGCTCAATTTTCAAACGAAAAAAGAGTTTCTTCATGCAATTAATCACGCAATTACACGCAGCGCGTGACTACAAACTATACATGGAAGAGAAAGAGTCAAGAAAAATTTAAATTTTCTCAGTTTTAATATTAAAATCAAATTATGTAACGCAATTAAGGTCAAAAATCCGAAAAAAAACTATTTCTTGAATGAAATTATATTTTTAAATTATTTTATATCACAAAATTACTAAGAAATGATGATCATTATGGAGTCAGGTCTGAGTTGATTCCAACAATGTACCTAAAATGTTTCTGTCGCTAATTAAATTGTCGGGTTTTGATCTTCTCGATGTTGCTTTATATCCAAAAAAAAGATAATAACAATCATCATCATTTCAAGACTGTTGTGGATAGCATAATCAGCGACAAAGACAGAGTGTATCGACATCGACCACGACTAAGTTGAAATGACTAAGTTAATAGAATTGGACATAAACGCGACCGAACTCTTACCCACAATTTGTTAATCATGCAAAAATGGAATAAAATGATGAGATTTAATTTGATTCTTAAATTTTCTCTTTTTTTACTTTACTTTGTGTTGTGTGGCTTAGATGTGTGAGTTTTGGTATGGACAGCTATTTTGTGGACAATTCAGAGGTGGATCAAGGTTAGAGAAAGTGAATGTAAAGTGGAATGGACTACGATTGGTATTATAGTAGAAGTGAATTCATGGTTAATTTCCTGAGACCTGAGAAGTTCATAAAGGCGCCCCTCGTTGGAGTCTTGCTTATACAATGGCAAACTTTCAATCGGAACAATAAAATCTTTCATCCAGATAATATTTAGTGGCGATGCCTTGCCTAGAATTACAAAAAATTTTGGCAAAGACCAAGCTCTAGTGATTGCTGTCAAGATTACCCGATGTATCGTTCTCAGTCCTGATGTATCAACAAATTCTCGAGACCGAGACTGTCTAGGAAGTTACAGTCCCAGTCTCGACATTGGGAACCCATCAAATGGTTCAAAATCATCGAGCAGAAAGTCATATTAAGGATCCTAGACTCTTTAATATCCATTACTAATAGATTTAACACCCACGCGGCAATGGGTCTATCCGTTACCGTTACTTAGACCGAGATGATACTTCCCGGATAGTCTCGATGTCGGTCTCGAACTTTATTGAGACTGAGGGTTCAAAGAATTTCTTTATAGTCTCCGTCTTGGTTTCAGTTTCGTCTCAATTCCGGTCTCGGTATCGAAAATTCGTTAAAACTGAGACTTCCTAAGGAAGCCGTAGGAGTCCCAATATTGATCCCATAAAAATGTCGTGGTCGGATAGCTCAGCACCGCAAATGAATCAAAATTCCGATCCCAGAATGACTTGACTCTGACTTGGTGCTGAATCCGGTTTAAATATGACAGCATTCTAGAGTCACACAAATCTAATGTCACTTTCTGAATCGATCAACGAACTTGTGATAATTCCAATTGATTCCGACAAAAATCTTCTTCCCACTAAAAAATCCATCTCTTGATGCTCTCTTTACTTCATTCCTCACATTCACGTTTCATTCTTTTTTTCTATTTTTTTTTTCAATTTTAAGCGATCGCCTCAAAGGCAGCACGAGCTTTGCGTGCTCAAAAGAATTCTTTTTTGTGTCTTTCTTTCGCCGTGGCTTTGACTTTTTCAACTCTTTTTGTGTATGTGTGTGTCTTTATTTATGGTCTCATCATGAGTAATTTTTTTATTATTGCTTGATCTACTATGTTTGTAGCCTTTATGAGCGTCTATCCAACTCTTCTTTATGCCTTTATCACCTATAATTAACCCGAAAAAACTGACGAAGAAGAAGACAAATGAGAAGAAATCACATCAAAAAATCATTTTTTTATACATTTTATTTCGGTTAAAGATGAGAATGAAATTAGAAGAGAGTCGCAGAGACACCCTAAATGAATATGTTGTGTATGGATGATATATTTATGAAATGTTATAAACAAGTAAATATCAAGAAATAACTTAAATAAAAATGATTAAAAAGAGAAAGAAGGAAGGAATGGAAAGGAAAGGATTAAATTCAGGGATTTGGGGAATGTTTTTGATTGATGGTGGCGCTTAATTGATGTACATAACCTTGAAATTATTTAGAATCTAGTACATAACCACAAATTGATTTGAAATCTAGTACTTAACCTCAAATTAATTAAGAATCTATATCATAATCTAAAAATTAATACAAATTTCAGTAAATAACCTCAAAAATTGAGATAAATTCTAGTACATAACCTTAAAATTGATTCAAATTCTAGTACATAACTTCGAAATTGAGACAAATTCCAGTAAATAACCTCTAATTTGAGACAAATTCTAATACATAACCTCAAAATTGAGACAAATTCTAGTATTTAACCTCAAAATTGAGACAGATTCTAGTACATAACCTCAAAATTGAGACAAATTCTAGTACATAACCTCAAAATTGAGACAAATTCTAGTACATAACCTCAAAATTAATTCAAATTCTAGTACATAACCTCAAAATTGTGACAAATTCTAGTACATAACCTCAAAATTGATTAAAATTCTAGTACATAACCTCAAAATTGAATCAAATTCTAATACATAATCTCAAAATTGAGACCAATTCTAGTCTATAACCTCAAAAATAATTAATAATCTAGAACATAACCTCAAAATTGAGAAAAATTCTAGTACATAATCTTAAATTTGATTCAAATTTCAATACATAACCTCAAAATTGAGATAAATTCTAGTACATAGCTTCAAAATAATCTAGAATCTAGTCCATAAACTATAAATTTATTTATAATCTAGTATTTAGCCTCAAAATAATTTAGAATCTAGTACTAGATTCTAGAATATTTTCAGGTTATGTACTAGATTCTAAATTATATTAAGGTTATGTACTAGATTCTAAGCCATATTAAAATCTAGTACTAAATTCTAGAATTTTTAAAGATTATGAACTAGATTTACAATCATTTTGAGGTAAAGTACTACATAACCTCAAAATAAACGACAATCTACTACATAACCTCAATCCGAGCATCCAATAATCCCAATAAATCCACAAATACCATCCTCAACCCCTGCTAACGATCAAAACTAGAGCCACAAAAACAAAAGAAATAAAAACAAAAAAAAAAATCACAAAAAAAAGGGCAAATCATCATAAGAAGACGATATCTATGGGACGTAACACGAGGGTGGAGTGGATAGACGAAGATGATCTCTCTCCGAATGATGATGAATTAATGGTACGGATTATTAATCAAACACTTTACACATGATAATCAACCACGTCTCCCTTTGATTCCGGACCAGAATTTCTATGAAAAATTTTTTTTTATTTTTTTTTTTTTTTTTTGATGCCAAAATTGATGGTTTGGCCGAGGCTGTTTGGTGCTTGCTCTTTAGAGACACGAAGACTCGACGAATTCGTGCTAATTTTGCTTCTTTGAACTCGTTTTGCGATTCCTTTCGTGGGAGTTTTTTTTTTTTTGTTGTTGTGCCTTTTTTTATGCTGAATGCGATTTATTTATTGGGAAATTCATGTTGTTGGATATGCCGCAATAGAAGCACTTTTAATAAATTTCACTCAATTCACTATAATTCAATATTTTATAAGGAACAGAGAGAGGTCGAAGTTGATTACTGTGCGGATATTATGCAGCATCAAGCATAAAAAAAGAGAAAATCCACACGAAAAGAAATTATAAGGAACTGCCAAAAATATGAAATTATGAAGCGTGTGGAGTTAAGGAAGACATGAAATAGACAGAATTGGATTAATTTGTGGGATATTTTGAGGAACTTTGAGAATTTAGTTCAAACTTCCAGGCGGCAATAGGCTTATCTCTTATTAAAAGTAGGTTTTGAACTATAAATTAGGTTTTCATACTTCCATGCGGCAATGGGTCTATTTGTAACAAATTGAAGGTTTTGGAAGATAAATTTGGTTTTCAAACTTCCGCGCGGCAATGGGTCTATTTGTAACAAATTGAAGGTTTTGGAGGATAAATTTGGTTTTCAAACTTCCGCGCGGCAATGGGTCTATGTGTTACCTTACCTTCATCCCGAACATTCCCCCATCCACATCCACAATCCTCCACACTCCATATCAAATTCATCATGCATCATTATAATTAGTATTGCATTTCATTTCATCATTCATTGCAAGTTGAATTGCAATATTTTGTGCATCAGCATAAAGGAATAAGTGAAAGATAAAAAGGAAGGCAAAGAAGCCAATGAGAATAAAACATCAAAAGAGAGATGGAATTTGAAGAAATTTAAAAAAGAAATTCTTTTGGCATTAAAAAAAGCCACAAAATGAATGTTGATGTGATGGACATGGCTTGGTGGTGTTGGGTGAGGTTGATGACTGGATATTGAGGAATTTGGGATGGAAAATTGGGAATTTTAACAATTTTTGGACTTTAATTTGTACTCCTTGATAAGGCACTTGATCCAAGAAGGGGAGGGGGTAGGGGGGTCAGGCTGATCCCACAATACATGACATAACCTCCAAAAATTCCCAAAAATTCACCAAAATCAAGCACATAACCTCAAAAGTTACACAATCGGATTCGAGTATCAAAACTGCTAATCCGACCCCCAATTCCTCTCCCTATGAGTCATGTAACTTCCGAAAATTTCCCAAAATTCCCAAAAATCAAGCACATAACCTCAAAAGTTACAAAATCGGAACTGAGCATCAAAACTGCAAACCCGACCCTCAACCCCCCCCCCCCCCCCCCCCTCTCTATGGGTCACGTAACTCCCGAAAATTCCCCAAAAATTCACCAAAAATCAAGCACATAACCTCAAAATTACTTAACATCCTCAACTGCCATTTCCCATAATTCATTAAATTCATTTATAGAATTGAATTATATAAGCGACCATTATGGACGGTCTTAAACTAGTTTATTTACTTTTTTTTTTGTAATTATCGTTTTTTTTTTCATTATTATGTGATAGCTTACAGCGTAATTCCTCACTTACTAATTCATTTCTTTGATATTCTTCGATATTTTATTTTATTTTTTTTTTATATTTTTTTTCTGTAAAATTGAATTCTTTTTTTTTTTGCATGTTGAAGAACTTGTTTTTTGGGTTATTTGTTCAGGTTATTAATATTTAAAATTGTAATTTGGTAATAGGAATATAAATGCAGTTGTGGATTGTTAAATAATGGTGAAGGTTGGCTGGATTTGGTTCCGGATTTTTGATTTTTATTGTTTTTTAATTTTTACAAATTTTTTGTTAATTTTTACAACTTTTTAATTTCTATTTTCAATTATTGTTAATTTATAAATTTTCTTAATTATTCTCCTATTTTTTCAATATTATTTTATATTTTTCAATTTTTTTTTAATTTTTTAAGATTCATTAAAATTTTCAATTTTTTTTTAATTCTTAAAAATATTCAAAATTTAATATAATTTTCAAATTTAATTCTTTAAAATCATTGAACTTTTTAATTTGTTTTTTAATTTTAAACTTTTTAAAATTTTTTTTTTTAAATTTTTTTAATTTTTTTTATATTTTTTTAATTTTTTTTTTTTAATTTTTTTTTAATTTTCATTTTTACTTTTTATTTCAATGATTTTAATTGAATTTTTTAAAAAATTTTTTAAAAAAATTCATTAAAATTTTTAATTTTTTTAATTTTAAAAAACATTCGAAATTTAATAATTAAATTTTTTAAAATTATAAAACTTTTAAATTTGCAAATTTTTTTAACATTTTAATTTTTTTTATTTTTTTAAATTTTTTGATTTTCTTTTGATTTTTTTAAAGATTTTAAAATTTTTGTTTTAATTTTTTTATTTCAATTAGTTTTTAAAATTCATTTATATTTTAATTTTTTTTAATTTTAATTCATTTATAAATTAATTTTTTTTAATTTTAAAAAATATTCAAAATTATTTAAAATTTTTAAATTTTTTTTTTCAAAATAAATTTAAATTCAAATTTATTAAAATTTTCAATTTTATTAAAATTTTCAAATTTATTAAAATTTTTAAATTTATTGAAACATTCAATTTTTTTTTTTTAATTTTTTATTTAAATTTTCATTTTTTTTTGAAATTCTCAAATTGTATAAATTTTTTAAAATTTTTCAAAATCATAATATAACCTCAAAATCCCAAAAACCACTTTTTATTCTATATAAAAATTCAAATTTTCCATCAATAACTTCACAAATTCCACCTCTAAAATCCCACATGCAGTCAGCATGAATAATTCACTCAACAATTAAATCGAACATTTCATTACAAATTTCCTTTATTTTTTTCTGTTAAGTTTTTCACAAATTAGCTGTGAATTAATAAATAATCGTGAGTAAGCATGTAAAGTCATGTACTTAGTAAATAATAACTGTCAATAGTTATTAAATCATCTCTAATAAGCCGTAAAAATTCACATTGATCTAGCGAATGCTGTGCATGGCTTATTATCATGCAGTGACATTAAAAGCATGCGGCAATGTAGCTATTATTGCTGCTTTTTCAATTTTCTTATGAATTATTCGTAGGAAAGAGTGTTGGAAATATCCTTAAGTTTACAGGCTTAGCAGGCTTATAGGTCATGTCTAGTTATAAAGGATGACAATTCGGATCACGACGGGATTATGAGATTGAGAATTAAAAGATGACAAATGCCGTCGTGACTTATTTTGATTGTCCTTATAGCTTGTCAAATGAATATTTATCCCGGAAGATTGCAACGGGCCAGAGCCGAATTCTAAGCCTTGCCTTATCTCTGGAATGGTCTCATGTACTCCAAAGATAAGGCAGCAAATGACTATATAATTGAATTAAGAATCAATACACACAATTTCATGCAATATTTTAAGAAGTTTTTGATAATGTTAATGCATAACATCAAATGCGTCATTAATTTCAGTATTAAAATGGTTCCAATGAATTTTATGCTGTTTAATTCAAATTAAATCAACAAAGAGGCAACTTAATAAGAGACAAGACACGCAATTATACTACAAAGTAAGGGCAAGTTTATTTGGCTTTTGGATAGGTGTGTAGGATGCACCTCAGTGTATTCTACAGCTTACTTATCTTCTCTAAAATAACCTTTTGTACTTAATATTAGATATTCTAGAATTACTAGAGTAGAATAAGTGGGGTGTACTAGAACATTCTAGGAAGGAATGGTGAGAAATTATAGATTGTCCTACCTACTCAGTAAAAGTACCTCGAGTAACTCTCGAAACCGAGCTCGGATTTATGCATAAGACAAATTGTGTCGACTCGACTTAATGCAAAATTCAAGTAAAGTACACGGCATGTGAAAAAGTCTGAAAATAGCTGACTTAATTTTAGATTCTAAAATACTCAAGTTGCAGCGAGTTAAAAATGCATTAGTATATCCATATAGCTGTGCAGAATTGGAGAAATGCAAATAACATCATTCATGACAAATCATAAATTACAAAACACAAATTAAACATATCGTCTGGATCTCTTCATTCATAAGTAACAAATTGTTATCAAAGAACTAATATTAAGATGTAATAAGCTGCTGCTTGAACTCTTAAAAAATATATTATAATTAATTAATTAATTAATTTTCCTTCTCCTATTTATTATTATAGTATAACCATCGATAACAGATAATGATTCATTACATTATCTATACCTTTATAGATAAGAAATCTAGTATATAAGTTTAGAATTGCATAACCAAAAAAGATAGTTCTATCTTGGCTTTGGTCAAGAATAGTCCCACGAATAATAATAGATAGGTGTCTATTTACCATAAAGGTATTTAACAATCAAATAGTTTCTGATATAAATCTAAAAATAATGTATTAAAAAAGACAGATTTGTGGTCAGACACTTGTAAATCACGTCTCGAGACCATTCCTAATTTGGCCGTTATTATATATTCTTGTAACTAATGTTATAGGAGAGAAATCAAAGAATTGCCTATATACTTAAGTATGGTTAACCTGGTAAACGTAGAAACTTGGTTCAATGGTCAATATCAACAAAGAATTTCGAGTCTATTAAATGTGGAATTCAAATTTATTTCTTGAATCATATGAAATGAAAAATCTGAAATTAGTGTCTTCTAGTTGTCATGACTCAGATTTTGAGTAGAATTTGACAAAATCTTGCCTCACTCAGAGTCACTCAGGACTGAAGAAACAGTTTTTCCGACTTTTTCACACCAAATTTCATTTACGACTTTGAACGGTTCCACAATGTATTGTTGTATTTCAATAAACTACAATTAATTCAATTTACTTACTATTTTATATGCTGTCAATCTGGAAATCAATACCCGTCTTTTAATTTGTTGGTATTTACAATATCAATTATCTACACTAAAAGGCACAATAATTCATTTAACTATGCACAAAATCTACAAAAAGTTTGAATTGGTTTATAATTATTTCCTATTGATCCACTGTCAATTGTAGGATGTCGGACATAAAGCTTAATTAATATTTTCTCAATTTTGAAGCAAAAATTCACTTTTTTAACTATTTTTTAATAATTATTTATTGGCAATTTAGTCAAAATTATTCAATTTTTTAACAATTTAATTGTAATTTTTTTCATGTAATTTTTTGAATTATTTCAATGCTTAACCAGTCTGAATCAGTATGAATCAGTATGAATTAGTCTCCAATTAAAGTTAAATTTCAATCAAATTTTTAATGTCTTTTTTTATAGTTTTATTGATGAGTAATTCTTATTGATCCACAGTGAATCTTACAGCATCAATAATATTTTTACAGTTTTAATTTGACTTTAATTGTCATGTAATTTTCAACATAATGTCTACATCTACACTACACAAATTCTACACAAAAATGTCCACAAAACATGTTCAATTCAAAAATTTGATTTTAAATTTGCAAAATTCAGCATCAATAATCAGCCATAGAGTCAAAATATCCCGAACCAACAACAAAAAAAAAAAATCAATAATTTTCGCAAAAGCTTGAGGACAGGCAATACTTCACGTCGCAACTGAACGATGTAATGTATACATAATGAATTGATATTGCTGGAAATGTGAAGCAGCAAGCAGGCAGGCAAGCAGCAAAAAAAGACCTTTAAGCAATAAAACAAGAAAATCAGGCACAAAACACAAAAAATTGTGAGAGAGCCAAAAAAAAGAGAGTAAAAAATTGTGCTGGGCGGAGTCTAAAAAAGCAGCAACGGCAGCATCATCAGCAGCAGCAGCAGTAAAAAAAAGTGGGAGAAAAAAAAGTAAATAAAAAAAAAGAATTTTGCCAGAAAATATGAAAGGCTGAAGGGAATTTGAATGTTGCTGATGCTGACTGTCGCTCGTACTCGAAATAATGTTCTCATTCCATATAGGCATAGGCAGGCATCAACTATACATAGAAATGTAATTAAGGTAGAAATAAAGCATAATAAAATATGAAATCGGACTGGGATGGAATTGAAGGGTTTTTTTGGGGTTTAGAGCGCATTTTTTGGGGGGATTCGACAGAATTTGGTTAACTGATCCTATGTCCTGCACCAAGTCAGTGTGACTTAGGGTCAGTGCTGGGCAACCATGTATTTTTCACGGTATACCATGGATTTAAGTCTCAAACAAAACCGCAAATGGCATACAGATTGTAGTATTTTCCAAATACGTCAAAAATTGTGTCGCGGCACACAGGTTGCTCACCACTGCTCCAAGTCATGGCGTAGTATTTGAACCAAATCCTATAATAAGTATGAGTCAAGTCGAACTGTGACAGTATTTTTGATCGACTGATTTGTGAAACTCGTGTGAGATTTTTGATTGAAAATTTGGATTTAAGGAACTGAATTTGGTCGTAGCTCATGGAATTAAACGATTTTTGGTCCGAATTTTTGGCAATTTTTGACAATTTTTATCGTTTTTTAGTCAAGGAAAGAATTTTTGACTTTTTGAAAAATCGAGACATTTTGAGGCTTTTTCGTGACACAGCAGCAAGGGTAAAAAGTACAGTAGTGTCTTGGCAAAAATACAGCAGATGGCCGCCCTATTTTAAGCCAAGTTCTACAGTTTATTCGGCAGATTTTTGGGTCATTCTGCCATTTAATTGACTAAATTCTGTCATTTTTTAGTCCAATTTTTCTGGATTTTTGTCAGAATTTCAATTATATAACAGAGTTTGTCAGAAGCCCAGCATCTATCAGCATTCTATCATCATTTTTTGGCCAAATTTTGCAACTTTTTTGCCAAATTTTCAACCGAATCCTACAATTTTCCCTAACAGACAATGAGCATATTCACCTAAATGAGCGTTCTTATGAGTGGACTTAATCATGTGAAAATGAGATTTCTTCAATTATTTCGCCTAAATCTGTCGTTTCTTTCGAATATTCCTAATCGAATCGTCAAAATTCATTAATTTGTTTGTCCAATTTTCATCCGAATTTTCGAGTTTTTGAGCTTAATTTGTGCATTTTATTTGGCCGATTTTCGGACAAATTCTAGTGGTTTTGGATGAATTTTGCCGATTTGTAGTCGAATTTCGGTTTTTTTGGACTTAATTCTGCATTTTTTTTGACCAATTACATGAAAAAATTTGCTGATTTTTGATCGAATTTGTCCTTTTGGCTAAAAAAATGCAGAATTAGGTCCAAAAATCATCATTTTTTGATCAATTGTATAAAAAATCTGCTGTTTTTGGACGAATTTGGTCGCTTTTTGTCCGAATTCTCAGCAGCTCCGCTTTGAGGTCAGTTATGTCACTTGATAGTTCTTCCAATTATTATAAATAAGGCTGATTCATACGAACCTTTTCCATACAATATCACAGTCTAATAGAATGTCAAACAATTCACTCAAAAACGTCAATTCCAGTCACAAAACTCAATCCACAATCCACAAACCAAAACACCCGACAAACTGCCTCTCAAACCCTCACAAAAAAATCCAGCTCACCATTTCACATTTTTACTTTTTTTTATATATTCACAATGCAAATGTTAGGAGAACAAAAGCAGCTGCTGAAACATTGTCAGTTGTGCCCTCGAGAAATGTTTTCTACTCTGCCTGAGCTTGCCTGCTTTTTGTTGCTCCTTCTGACTGTCACTATTTGCCTAAATGCAAAAAAAAATATGAAATGTAAAAAATAAAGGAAAAAAAGTTTAATAAAAGTAGTCATTGCAAAGTGAATGGGAAACTGTTGTGGATGTGAACAATCTTGGGGTGAAATGGAAGTTTTTGTTGATGGCTGTTGAGGATTGTTATGCGGATGTGGTGGGGTATTGGTGTGGATTGTAATGGATGTTGATGGATTTTTGGGTATATTAAATCGAAATTTGGTTCTTTAAAGTTTAAATTTAAGGAATAGTAAGCCAAAATTGGCAGGAATCCACTTTTATTGATTTTTGAGCTTCCAGGTGTAATGAACTTCCATCACCCAATTCAAATTGTTTCAGAAAAGTACAAATTTAAAATAGAAAAATCATTTAAAGTTAATTAAAATCTGTTGTCAAGTTGTTTCCAAACTTCCAGGTGTAAAGTCGCCTTATTCAAGACAAAATTGTGTCAGAAAAGTTCAAAATTAAAGGACGCAAAACATTCAAATTTAGGAAATATCCATATTTTCGAATTGTCCGAACTTCCAGGTGTACAGCCGCATTACTCTAATTGATTTGAGCCAAAATAGTTCATATTTAAAAAAGAAAACATTCAAAATTGGGAAAAATATCCATTTTTAAATATATTTCAAACTTCCAGGTGTAATGTAGCCTTACTGAAATCAATTTGTGTGAGAAAGTTCAAATTTTTAAAGACAAATCATTTGAAATTGACAGAAATCCACTTTTTATTGGTTTTTTGAACTTCCAGGTGGATTGTCGAATTACTCAAATCAACTAATGCCAGAAAATTTAAAGAAAATTGTTTAAATTTATCAAAATTCCATTTTCTACTATAATTCAAACTTCCAGGTGTAAAGCCGTCTCACTCAATTCAAATTGTATCAAAAAAACTTCAAATTATAATTAAAAATCATCAAAAGTTTACAAAATTTAATTTCTCACTCCTATCCGAACTTCCAGGTGGTCACCAGCATCTACTTAAATCGACTTGTAGCTACCCCATTAATCCAGTCAATATACTTAGTCACATCCGTAAATACCGAATAAGTATCAACATTACATTCACGATTTGCATTAAGTAACGACGATGACACAACACCACGAAAATAATAAGCACTTCCATCAGTCACAATCAATCCACTTCCACTGTCGCCATTACAAACTCCAATTCCAGTTCCAGTTCCACCACAAAATGTTCGTCTGCTGGATAATTTAGCTAATAAATAATTGTTAAGGAAGCAATCCTCATTTTTATGGATTGGAACTTCAATTATTTTTGGGATATTTTCGTGGACTTTTGTGTCATCCTCACTTTTGCCATATCCAACAACAAAACCTATTTCCACTGCTGTAATGTTTGAGTTAGGAAGACAAATCGGCTGAATATTTGTTCCAAAAATTACTTCATTTTCCAGCACCAAAACTGTTATGTCAGCATCAAATGACTCAGCATGTGGATTCCAATCAGGATGCATATTGATGCTTTGGACAGAGAAAATACCACGACCTGGTTCATAGTGATTGTTAAGGTTATAGACACCAAGCAAAACTAGCATATCACGAGCAAGAAGTGGACTGCTGATTCCTTTGTCTTGAATGCAGTGAGCGGCTGAAAATGGGAAAAGATTGAGGTTATAGGTAGGGTTTGAGGTAAATAGACTAAAGAAGTGCAGTCTGTTGATGCTTTAGACTGTAGACCTGTAGTTTTGGACGAACTATTAATTGCGGCTGGGAATTGCAGAGTTTACGCCAAGGATCAAGTATTCCAGTGTACAGTACTGTACTTACTGTTCTTTTTAACAAGTACAGTGAGTAAATACAGTAGGTACAGTAAGTCATAAAAATTTAACAAGTACAGTAAGTACAGCACAGTACTTTTGGAATGTCTGACCCTTGGTTTACGCATCTAAAATTCAGAAAATGAAAGTCTTCGGTTCTAAACAGAACCAGCGTTATAGATATATTGCTAGATGTATGTATATAGAGATATAGGACGCCATGGTGATATGTGTGCATGTCAGATAGATACGTTAGAGACATGAATGGACGCATATTCATCACCATGCCTTTCATATATCTCTATATCTACACAAAGGGTGCTAAACTGATCGTTTATATTTTTGACTAGTTCTACATCCTTGACCAAAAGACATAGACAACATTTGCACTATGCAGTATGCCCTGGGTTGCGCAAAAATTGTGCACATATTGCACATATATTTCGCACGTATTAAGCACATGTTGCGCATGAATTGCGCATAAAGTTTACATGCATTGCGAACAGGCTAGGCACCTATTGCGAACATGTTGCGTACCTAAGGCGGACATACATTACACACACAGCATTACCAATTCAGCTATTACCTGTTACAACTTTACGATTTGATACCAAAATTCCACCACAGAAGAATCGTCCATCTGATAAAACTAGAGCTGCATTCCTATCAAAACATAGAAAAATTATATACATGCTTAAGTGGAATAGACTGCGATTAGTGGACCGTAACTCTAGTTATATTGCTTAGATTTGTTACTGGATGTACGGTCGACTGTCACTTACCACGGAAAGTCACCACGCTTTGTATGCATGCCGCCAATAATGTTGCCATATCCAGTGACTTGCTTACCACATGACTCAGCATTCTTTTGACTCAAACTTGTGTTTTGAGGCTTACTAATCCTTGGTTCATAATTATCAAAGCACTTCCTCAGTTCCAACTGCGCAACATTCCTAGCTTGCAGTTCCAATGGACAACAAATGTTATTTGTCATATTTAAGTACGACACGGGTGACTGCTTCATGAATTTCTCATCAATTGAGTTGATTTTGTTGTCCTGGAGCCAAATTTTAGTCAACAGCCAGTGATTGCTGAACGAGTCCGAGTGGATTGTTGTCAATTTATTGCCGGCCAAGTTGAGTCCCAAAAGACCCTTAAGCTGACTAAAAATGCCAACTGGAAGTTCCGAAATTTGATTATTTTTAAGATTAAGGTTCTGCAGGTTGTAAATGCCATAAAAGTTGTCAGCATGTAAGGTGTCGATGGCATTGCCATTAAGCCACAACTTTTCTAGGCTGTACATTGTTATGAAGGCTTTTGATGGAAGTTCCGTAATTTTATTATTTTCAAGGCGTATCCAGCGCAGATTTTGTAAATTTTTGAACCATTCTGGATCTATGGACAGCAGCTTGTTGTCATTAAGCATCAAAGTTTCCAGCTTTTTTAGGGATTTGAAGATGTTGCTGGGCAGGAACTTGATTTGATTTTCTTGGAGTTCCAGGTGGGTCAGCTCGGTTTGGTGCCGGAATGAGTTTTCAGGCACAGTCGTCAGTCGATTCTTGTGCATCCAAATTCGAACCAATTTTGAATTTTTTGTCAATAAATTCTCGGGAAATTCACGAATTTTACAATTATCAATGTCAAAATTTTCCAAATTTTCACAATTTTCCATCGAATTTTCATCAAGATGTTCAAGATTTGTGAATGCAATTCTGACTGCTGCCAAATTTGAGAACTTCCGGCAAATCACCGACGTCAAATTTTTCACTTTTTTGTCCGCTAGCAGTTCCAGAAATTTGACTTTACTGTCGTCATGTCCATCAACATGCTGTCCATTAATGTCCTTAATTTGTGCATTTATATCCGCGGGTGTGATTTTGAGGTCGCAGGCATAGAAGTTAATTGCTGTCTTAATGCCATGATTCCAAAAGTATTTATTTTTATATTCACAATCAGCTGTTTGCCGTTCAGTCACAGCACATAGGAGAATTACAACAACAATGTGAAATCTCATCTTCACGTCTATACACAAAATTGAGAGAAGCTTCTCTTTTTTAAGCAGAGTTGCTAGCCAAGGATCAAAAAAGGTCAAGTTTATAGATTAGAAATTCAGATTTTTGGAGTTGACGGCAATCAGGTGACTTGAGGAGAATTGGATTTGGATTTGTGGCATAGATAGTCAACTCTGGATGGATATTAATGGATATTCTCTTATAAAAACAACAATTCTGGCCTATTTACTCAAAAATGTTCATTTTTAGGCTTCACTAGGTCACTTTTACTCAATTTAATTACACTAACTTGCTTTTAAATTGTCACAATTCTTAAATTCGACTTTTTATGGATCTTTTGGATGTAAAAACTACAAAATTTATAATTTTTTAATTTGATCACGATCTTCAATAATCTGCATACGTAGCAAATACTGAGAAAATACTAAAAAGTTGCAGAGAGTAAACCTGATTTTGCTGTCAAGAAAAAGAGAAGAAAAAATAAATGCCGTAAAGCTGGATAAAACCTCACTATTAAGCAGGTATTGTTAAAGTCCTATTAAATAAAAGGTAAATTCAGAGATAAATTAGCATTTAAAGCAAAAAACCTTTTTTCAACTGTCATTTTTTATTTGAAAAAAGTGTTATTTCGAAATTTCGATTTCGAAGAATAAGAACCAATTTCGAAGAATAAGAACTGTCGGCAGCCATTGGGTTAAAGTGTTTACATCAGGCTCAGCGGTAACGCTCTAGTATACTTTTCTAGCATATTAATGTACCGCGGTATACAGGTTGCCCACAACTGCTCTAACAAATTGATAAATTTTGTTCAAGTAAAGAGTATTCAGGCTCCTAACCAGCATAATCTCAGTATAGGACCTATTCTGTTAATTGCCAGGCTGAGAAACTAGGCGGTATTGGCGGTATTTATTTGGAATACCTCGGTATTTGGCGATATTTAGATGTATTTGTATGGATACAGCAGAGTTTCTCAGCCTGTTTTAGTTGACCCGAATTCGGGCATTAGACTTGGGTGACTGTACCTTAATGCCGGATTTAAATCGAATCTAATACTAAGTCAAAGTCTTATCAATCTAATCAATAATTGGCAAACAGTTGCCAGCAATAGAATCAGTTTCGGACGCAAATAGGACATGGATCATGGATCTAAGACAAGCGAATTAAGTAAGTAATTAGCCAACGTGTGCTATTTCAGATGTCTGACCATTGATACTAGAGCTTGAAGTCGACTCATTTCTATTGAGTCCTAACAGACAAAGAGCATGTCTTCAACAACTTCCTATTGAACCTAAATGTTAAATTAATATTATATTAATGTCCATAAGAAGTATCAATGTGATGAATATGGAGCATTTAGGTTACATGGGTTGCTCAAATTAAATATAGCTGAGCACGATCGCGAGCTTTACTTTCAGTTACTTGTTCAGCTTGCTCTTGGGAGCACCCCTTTTGCCTGCTAGGGAAGTCGAGTCGATTTTTCCTTACAAAATCCTAATCGACTTCAACCTCTGATTGATACATTCTTTCAAAAATATAAAACAGACACCAAACCAGCATATGACGAACATCTTCTAAGTCACATTCACAAACATATTTCGTAATGAAGTTCTTATCAGTAACCTGCGTTTATGATAACTGCTTGTTTTCATTTCTTTGCATTATTTTGACAACAATAGAAATGCACGAGCTATGTAAACAATCATGATAAGAAGCCGGTAAGGGGGACAATAAGTCAAGAGTGTGGAAATGATCAAAAATGGTCAGATAAGTACCAATTGACGGTTCGTGACATTTTCAATACATTTTGGCGACACACTAGTGTACCATGGCTCATAGGTTGCCCACCACTGCTCTGAACTATCTTCCTTTGCTGGTCTTACAGTTCAATTGTAATCCATGGTTTCAAAGCTTCTAAATGCATGCTGATAAGAACACTATGGCTTTAAATGCGTTGATCAGTCGGGGACAAAAGTCGCCCTGAATGCAAAGCGATGGGAACTGGCCGCCTGATATACGGTTGCCTATGGCCGAGTGCCGTTGTAGACATCAGCAGCCGGGGATATCGGCCGTCTATGAGCATCATCTGCCGTGGACAGAAAGTAGCGATGTACAGCCACTTGCCAAGACTGGTCCCAAAGTCCCCCATAAATAAGTGAACAATCAATTCAGAAATCATGCCTCAACACTCATCTGCTGTTCCCCTGTTAAAAGCAATCTTATCAAAAAGTACAGCAATAAGTTGTCAAAGAACCTGAAATGATAAGAACTTAATAGACCAATTTGTTATGTTTTTTGTCTATCTTATTCCCATTTTTACTGACTTGTTTTGAAGCTGAGGAAGCTACTGCACGTAAAATTAAACTCTAAAGACATCAAATTTAATTGAAATAAAATGGATATCCATTGCACATACCAAGAACTTACGTACGATACCGACGAGACATTCTACCGTTGTGTCATCTCCAAGCAGCCAATACCCGAGGAAGTCTTCAAACTTGTCGGCAGCCACAAAGATGATAAAACGAATGATGACGTCACATACATCGAGTTCCGTTACTGTACAGTCACACGTGTCCCTCAAGGACTCACAAAAATCTTTCCAAATTTAAAGTTTCTTGAGATTTTTGAGTCACAGCTGCACACAGTCACCAAGGCTGACTTGATTGAGTATCAAAATTTGGAGAAATTCATATGCAGGAACAACTTAGTCGAGTTCCTGCCTGGTGACTTATTTGAAGGATTCAGTAACCTCCAGTACATCTCATTCAATGGAAATAAGCTGCAAATTGTCGAACCAAACATCCTGGACGGTCTGGACAACTTGAAGCATGTCGATTTTTGGCGGAACTCCAACTACGACAAGTGCTACTCAATCTACAATAATACAAATGCTAATGCAACTCTCGATGAGGTCCATGCGCAGCTTTTTGAGAAGTTCTTCTCATCAGATCCGGAAAATGTTAAGAATTTCATCGACAAGCCACATCAGCCGATGGTAAAAATATTCAAGGAACTGCAGCAACTTAAAAATGCTGAAATTAAATTGAATCAAGTTGTTGAGGATTTAAAGAAGGATTTGGAGACTGTAAAGGTGGATAAATTGAGTATGGAGAAGAATTTGCAGGAACAGATTGATAAGTTGGTGGAACAGATGAATGGTGGGAAGGTTAAGGAGGCTGAGGAAGCTGAGGATGTTAAGGAGGTTGAGGAAGTTAAGGAAGCTGAGGAGGTAAAGGCAGTTGAGGAGGTTAAAGTAGCTGAGGAAGTAAAGGAGGTCAAGCAGATTGAGGAAGTTGTAGCAGCAGCAGACGAAAATGAGAGATTGTAAAATTTATAAAATTTTGTAGTTTAGTGACTAGTGGATATCCAAGTGGATTAGAGCTTAAAGACTAAGAGTTTCTGATGCCGAGACCAAGATCGAGACTTTCAGGGTAATCTCGAGAATTTGTCGAGACCGAGACTCAGGGAATCCTTAGATTATGCTGTGTATTAGTCAATTGGACGACCTACTACCATATAGGCAAAGAGACCGATTTTTAGGTACCGTAGTGGTCATTCTGTACCATAAAAGGATACTCTTTGTCTGTTAGGATTCATAAATGTTCTCAAGACCGAGTCCTATCATGGCCTCTTAAACTCTGTCTGTAGATTCTTTGCATTGTAGCCTCGGTCTCTGTTCGGGTTTTGGTTCTGGCGTTGATCGTGGTCTTGGTCCCGGTCTTGAAAATTCGTCGCAACTAAAGTCTTCAGGAAGTCTCATGTCTATGCCTTATTCATTTGAGTAAATTGGCATGAATTGTAAGGTCTGCAAGATATCATCCAGTCGACTAATTGCAGCTTAATCCACTAAAAAATTGTATAAATTTGGTGATGGTAAATAAAATAAAATTCAATACAAAATGATAGCAAAATGTTGAATTTCTTGAAGATAATAGCGATTTAGCTCAAGCATCAAGGAACGTAGTAAATGGAAGAAAGAGGATCCTCCTTCTATAAGAGCGTTACATAATTCTCTACTTGACTAGGGCGGTCATCTGCTGTATTTTTGCCAGGACGATGCTGTACTTTTCAGCCTTGCTGCTGTGTCCCGACAAAGCCTCAAAATGTCCCGATTTTTTGCGAAAATCCTCTGGCCACCCTATACTTGACCGGCTCTTTTTAGTGCTTTTGGAGGTAGATATGATCTAAATGCTATAGCTGAGGTGTGTCATATCAGTATTTTTTGTCGACACCTGACGTCATTGTTGATTTATCTTAGACATGATTTTACGACATGACTTTACGTTATCAATGAAATATTCTAAGATATTCACTTTTGTCACTAGATATTGATTCATTTTCTTTATCTTCAAATTTTTTTTGCTGCGATTTACAATATTTTTTATCAAATTGTGATAAAATATTTATTTTTTGTCATTAAATGTCATTTTTAGTGAGTATTTCAGTAAGATTTGAGGTATTTTTATTGTTGGAAGACGATTGTGATTATTTGTGGCTAATATTTTAGATCATTGTCAACTTACTAAAGCTATATTCTTGTGTGAAGCATAAATTACATCATAAAGCCTTTTCTGGATTCTGTTGCAGCCTCTGTCAACTGTTATAGATCATTTCATACATAAAAAAATACCAAGAACATTGAACAGTAAGTTTAAATAAAATGATACAATTGTACATTAGGTATGGCAATGTTGTATATCAGTGGTGTATCAATGGTACACTGGTGGTATGGTACTGAGATTCGATGGCATGCTATTGATGCACTATTGGCTAGTTCTATGGCAAAAGTAATACGGAAAAATTGAACTGTATTGTTTCATTTGTTCCTTACCATTAATACATTAATACTGTACAATCGCATAACTTTGCCTTAACACTAGCATCTCATCGATCCTGCATAGATAAACGTCTTTACCATACCAGGTGATCCATTGTTCCGTACCAATTGTGTACCTGTGGTGTACCAGTGGCGTATACCGTACTGCGTATACCGTGCTTTTTCGTCTTAAAATCTGAAAAATTGGCCCTTGAGGTTGCAAACCTTATTTTTCTTTGATTGACCTATTTGTCTCCAAGTCGACCTTCAGAGTATATTGCCAACTCCAGAGTTGTAAAACGTCCTGATTTTATCGGTCGACCAAAAAACGGAGGCAGATAAAAAACGGCGAGCGATAAAAAACAATGGCTAATAAAATCAATAAACGACTGGCCGATTCTCTTGGTCGCCGACATCAGCCATGACAACTCTGGCCAACTCCAGATAAAAATACATAAACATTAGCTTTTCAGACCTAAAAATCCATAGCTGGACGTTTATATGCATTTCATGACTATTGAATCAACAATCTCTAGAACCAACACTAACTAATCCTGTAATTTCCTTCATTTTTAGACTATGGAAGTTGAATGTACATTCAGTGACTGTGACTGGCCGTTCACCACAACAAAGTATTATCGCTGCTGTATCGAAAAATATCAAATTCCCGACGATATTGAGCTTATAATTAATGGCAAGCATAAGCTGCGAAAAACCCTCAATGACGTCACTTATGTGAAATTCTACGACTGTACAATCACTAAACTTCCAACTGGAATCATCAAAATATTCCCAAATTTAAAGATCCTCGAAATAAATTCATCAAAATTGCAAAAAATCACCAAAAATGACTTGACTGAGTACAAAAATTTAGAGAAATTTGTATGTTGGGGAAATGAGGTTGAGTTCCTGCCTGGTGACCTTTTTGAAGGCTTCAAGAGCCTCGATTCCATCTCATTTTATGGAAATCGACTGTGGATCATTGAGCCGAACATTTTCGACAACCTGGACAGCCTTAAACGGATCCAACTTGAACATAATCCAAATTATGACATTTTATACTCGGCATATTCAAAAGAGAAGGTCAGCACAACTTTGGGCGAGGTCAAAAATATTTTAGTCGATAAATTCTTCGCGTCCGATCCAAAAGTCATCAAAAATTTCATCCTTAAGCTTCAAAATCCAATCGATGAGCTTAAAAATTACACAAAACGTGTCAAAAGTGCCGATAAAAAATTGGAAATAATGGAAATAAGAACTGAAGTCTTTGAGGAACTGATGGACCGTAAATTTGAGAAGCTTGAGAATATAAATGCATCACTAGCCATTGAAGTCCACGAATTAAAGTCAAAATGTGAACTGGAATCAATCCTAACCTCAAATTTACAGCAACAAGTCAACATCCTTACATCCGGCGTCCTTGGTGACCTCAAAAGCTTCCTACAGAACCAAAACATCAGGAACATCAACATTATCATCGACGGACAGGAGTTCCTCGTCCACAAGCTCCTTCTAGCTGCTCGAAGTCCAACTCTGGCTGAATTAATCTTCAACAATCCAGCTGTGGACAGGCTCAACTTAGTCGACATTCCAGTTGACATTTTTAAGATAATTTTGAAATTTTTCTGCACTGATGAACTTCCAGGTGTAGATGGGGTGAACTACTTACATCTTTTAGCTGCTGCTGGACGACTAAAAGTCACGGAACTCCAAAATTATGCAGCCAAAAGATGCCTCAACGATGTCAATCCAGATAATGCATTTGATGTCTTCAACATTGCTAACAAGTACGGGAGCGATGAGCTGATCCAAAAGTCATTTGAGGAAATTAAGAAAAAGTATCCGTTGGTTGAGTTTAAAGACGAATGGAATAAGGAGCCTGAAAAAATGATCAAAGTCATTGAAGTGCTGAGGAGGAAAGAGGAAGCGATTAGGAAAATTGAAGAGGAAGTTGAAGGGTTGGTGAGGTTGGATTAGGGATGGAGGGCATTATAGGCTGAGTATGTCGGATGGCACCATGACGTCAACTTGAAGTCAACTTGATGACAACTTGACGGCACAACTTGATGACAACTTGAAGGCACAATTTGATGACAACTTGAAGGCACAACTTGATAAAAACTTGACGGCGCACCATGACGACAACTTGATGACAACTTGACGGCACACCATAACAACAACTTGACGGCACAACTTGATGACAACTTGACGACAATAAAAATTGGTTAAAATCGGCTTCCAAGACACATCCACATCTAGCCGTCAACATGGCAACATAGCGTCATCCTAGTCACTTCCTTGTGCTGTTCAAGCCCCACCAGCTCTCACCCAACGTTCCTTACAACACAACATAAAATCCAATTACCATTAAACTCTTGTTCATGTCGCTTAAAATCGTTTAATTAGCAAACCAAGCGACAGCCATGCATGCACAAAAACCTTCACAATTTCAATAACTCACAGCAATTTAATAAAAGTAGAAATACGTTTAAATGTAAACAGAACAACACACACACACACACAAGACTGTAGAGTAAATAAAGTAAGAATCGAAGCATAAAATGAAGCATAAAATCTGAGAATTGAGTCGGACTTGTTATTATTAAACAGCATTAGATGGCAAACAACAAAGAACAGATTCGTATTTATTTGCACAAAACTGCTATGCTGTGCTGTATGTGTGTGTGTGTGTTGTTTTCAGCTTTCATTGCTCCTTCAGGCTATATTCGATCCAATACTTCTTAAATTTTCTCTTTTTCTCCTTCTTCTTTGCAATTTATATGCATTGAACTTTGGATTTGATTCTTTTTTTTTTTTGTTGTAAGATTTGAGGATCTTTTATTTGAAGATTTAGATATGATGTGCTGTGGATGGGGACCTCTTCTAACCCCAATTTTGGTGAAAGGTTCTTGATGTGCTTTGATGTACCCAAGATGCACCCCATCCTGATAAAACAAAACGAGGAAATGCTGAAATAAGAACGAATCCAAGGACAGTCAACTGTTTAGTTAATGACGCTTGCAAGGAAGCTGTAAGCTGAGTTAGAAGCAGAACTCCAATGTGAAAGCGCATCCCAAAGAAAAGTGGAGTCGAATTCATTAAGGTCCGGACTCCATGAAGTTTTCCACTTTTTTTTTGGAAGCGACTTCATAGTGGAGACGCCTTTTTGCACTTCCAGACTCCCAAAGTTCTGCCTACTCTGGCGAACTAATCCCAAAGTCCATCTCAACTTACAAACGCTGAAATTGGATAAAATAGACAACTGAGAGTTAGATGTAAGGGCTTTCATTGTTATTCAGAGCTACTAGGGTCGATAGCTAAGATCAGTACTGTGGCACATCAAAGTGTGTCTTTTTTACTTACTTACTTCCTTGGCTGTAGCCTTTTGCCGTGCGGATAGAACATTTAAAACCGACTGTATCCTTCTATCTGTATCCTTCCGATCTTCAAAAGGTGGAGAACGCGTAATATATGCTGATGTAGCCGCGCCTAGCTTGACTCCACCATGCACCAACTTCACCTTCTCGCGGTCAAGACCATTAATCCAAGCCACATAGTTAGGCGGAGTCAAACGAGGCTCTGGTTAATAAAGGGTGCGTTGGCCTAGCAAGCCGCCACCTTTAACAACATTCTAAGAAACCAATGGGAGGTCATGGATCACAACTGATCTGTACGACCAGCGAAGTAAGTAAGTAAGTATCCTTCTATAACGTCTGCTTGTTCGGAATCTTAAGGACTTGAACGTCCATTTCTGCACATTCAACACATGAAAAGTGTCTTAGCTCAAAATGAATTGGACAACACTAATTAGGATGGTCATCAAGCTGGCAATTAGTCAATTGCTCATTTTTTAATGCTAGCAGGTCGAGTACCAACTCCAGAGTTTTCTTTGAGATTTGTTCCTGCTGGATACAATTTCTAGTTCCTTTTCTTGAGTAGACAACTTGACGTAATGTCTAGTTAATAACTATGTTGATCTTAGGTCAACTTATGACTCTTTGTCTAGAGCATGCTATCATGTTACAACCTACTATCGTACCTAAAAGCGGTCATTTTCCCTGTTTGGGTTATTAACTAGACATCATGTCAAGTAGTCCACTAGGGATATTGAGATTGATTAGTTCCCAGGGTAAACGAATAGAAAAATTGACCGTTAACTTTGTACGGTTTTGCACGAATTTGTACTGTTTTTAACACCCGAAATTTGAATAAAAAGTTAACGTTAAAAACATAAAAATTTTTAATGTTAATTTTAATTGATATATGCTGAATTAATCAAGTAAATTGATTTTATTTCTATAAATTATCAACTAATTAACGTTAAAAATTTAAATTTGTGTTTTAAATTCAATTAAAAATCAATTAGATTGTAATAATTTCTAACGGTTTTTGAAAATTCAAACATTAATGCTAAAAGCAGGACACTGACCGTTTAACCTGGATTAGTTCAAAAGTCCACAATAACCCATCCAAAAAAACCTTCAAATTCCCCCTTATTCTTCCTCTCACTGCAAAGTAACCATAAGAACCGAAATAATTTTACATTCCTTCATCTCATTTCATTTCATTTTGCATTTTTTATTACTCGATTTCTGATTTCAGCATTTTTTTCATTTTTTTATTTGGTAAATGCCTTGCGGGAAATGAAGGGGAACAAAAAGAAGATGGAAAGAAAATCTTTAACAAAAATAAAAAAAGAAGAAATGAAATTGGAAATCAATATGGAAATGTAAAATGAAATCTGTAAATTTAATCAAATATTTTTAAAAGAGATTTGTTGAGAATTGAGACGTTGAGGAAGTTGAAGGGAGTCTCGGTTCCATGTAAGGTTTCAAAATTCAACAAGGACGTCGGCAAACCCAGTTGGAACTTGAAGTCAACATGGTTTTCGTAAAAAAAAATTTAAAAATAAAAAATACGTTACAAACTTTTCGGACGGGGTGGTAAAAGGCATTAAGACACGGGGATCCAACCCCCACATCCCGGGCTACGCCCCTAATTATCAGTCAGCGTGACTCTAACGTGAGTTCGGATCTAAACCAAATTCGGCACCAACTCAATGACACTATGGCTTTATTTCTCTTGGCAGGACACCTTGGAGAGCTCTTTTGCGACGTAAATAACTAGTGAATAACTAGCTGTCGATAATGACAGTTCTAGGTTATTACAAAAGGCCTTTCATCTGACTCTGTTACTGGCCATATCACAAAGCTTGTATAAATTCTCTGTTTTGACATCTAATTGACATTCCTGCATTACTGTTCTAAGCCAAGTTGCCTTTGGAGCACCAGGGCGTCTCTTTCCTTGTGGATTCCATCCAAGCGCGGTGAAACAGGCTTGTGTTTCTATCCCATTTACGACACTTTCTCTAGTGTTTCGTTTTCGTAGCGTTGTGTCCTATCCATCCATACTTTCGTTTGAGGACTTTCCGATTAATGTCTTCCTGACCAGCTCTTTGCAGCAGTACTTGGTTTGACGGCCAATCAAATGGATCATCAGTCCACCATATTCTGCACCTGTTATTAGTAATTGGCAAATGGCAGCTAGCAATAGAGACAGTTTAAGACACCAACGGGGAGAAATTGGCTGCACATTAGAGTAACGCGACTCACAGTTTGGACAACAGAGTTGGCTGGACTTTAGAGTCCGGACTCCAAAATTCCCAAAAGTCCGGACTATGAAAGTGTTTACGGACTTTTCGGACTTTACGGACTTTTCGGGCTTTAGGAACTTTTCGGACTCCCAAACTCCACTAAAGTCCGGACTTTGAAAGTCCGGACTCAACTTTAAAGTCCTGCCAACTCTGGTTTGGACAACAGAGGCCGTAGCAGTCTTCAATTCCTGGCCATAATGAACAATCATCACCAACTATTCAGGCTTAGAAATTAGACAATATAGCGGCATTTGCATGAATACCGCAGTATTTAGTGCCATTTAGAGGCATTTCCATGAATACCCCTATATTACCTCCTAGTTTCTCAACCTGCACCAAAATACACCAACTCTTCCATTCCAAACAAGAGAAAAATCAACATAATTTAAAATTCTTTACTTTATCCCTCTCATTTGTTCCTCCTTTCTCTCCATTATTACACTTGACAAACACTGCATTTTTTATTAATAAAGTTCTCCGTTTTTTTCTCATTATTATTGTAATTATTATTATTTCACGACAATGACAGGACATTGTTGTTAAATTGATACTGCTACTAATGATTTGTGTGCATTTATGGGTTTTTGTATAGAGCAGTGGTGGACAACCTGTGTGATGTGGCACGCTATAATTCACAATTTCTTAAATATGCCATGAATTGCATGCTGTGTGTAGATTCAGTTGAGGATCAAAATGAAGGTGTGTCCCGAAAAAAAAAGGTTGTCCAACACTGGATGTGATGCGTAGGGGAAGAAATTAAGAATTTTTAAGGTTAAAAAAAGCCGGAATTCTTTAAGAATAATCATAAAAAAAATATGAACATTTGTGCATTAAACGAGGAATTTTGTGATTTGTTTGACATATAATATCATAATTCAGGCACATCAACCACACAATGACTGGATATATGTTATTTATGCTAAATATGTTATGCGGTTCCGTTCATTTTTTATGAATAACAGGCGTGAAATTTATATCCTGTGGGCAATAATCTATGAAAACGATACACAATGATTAGATTAAGGAACTGAATATAAAAAAGTAGGAATTTTTGTAGCTGAATATGTTAAAAAATTGATTATACATTAGACACGTGCGTGATTTTTTTGGGATACTTGAGGGGATTGTTTGGAAGTTACATAACCCTTGCAGACCCTCCGTAGTAATGCATTGTAGCAAAATAATGGACCAAAATTAGGAATCAGGAACAAAATTGTAGCTAGTCACTTTCCTATTCAGACTATTGAGATCCAGAGCTGCATTAAGGCATTTCGACGGCTAATGATTGAATAATGAGTCAGGATGCACCAGACCACAGCACTCAATAGACCTACAGTTTATAGTTGGTTCAGAATCACTTCTATTGATGACCTTATTGTCTTTAGCCTACAAATTGAGACTGTGAGTCGCATTTCCACTTCATATGATTCGAAACAAGACAAATGTGAAGTTTCTCCTGCCGATCCTCGAACCAATGTCATTTGGGGATCAGAGGATTTTCGCAAAAAAATCCTGGAATTGAACCCCGACATTCAAAATTAAAATGTTCAATATTTATCCAAAAATTCTTCCAAATTTTGTATTGAGTTTTTGACTTGAAAAATTGGGACATTTTGAGGCTTTGTCGGGACTCAGCAGTACGATTAGAAAGTAAAGCAGCGTCCCAGCAAAAGTACAGCAAATGACCGCCCTTACATTTGAATATGCTTTTACGAAATTTTTCCGGGACAGTCCCGGGATTTCTCCCGACTGCTATGGTCGATATCACAATAATTAGATACTAAATGACGATTCCATTCCAACTTCAAGCTACCTCAACTCACTTCCCCTCATAAACGTTACGTAACTTCCGAATAGACCCTGATTATTGAGATTTTTTTATGCTGATGTTTTGTTACTTGAGACTTTTTATTACTGTTGATGGATATATTTTTGTAACAAAAAATTTCATTTAGGGATATTTAATTCTATTAATTAAGAAACATTATATTTCGAGTGTTTTTTTTGAGTATTTCAATTTTTTATTTGGGTTGTTGGAATGAAAATTGGTGGATTTTTTGATCATTTCTACTGTGTAATTTGACTTGGTATTTTATCCCAGACTTTGTGGATTGCAAGAGTCTCGAGGAAGACCAAAGGGATTCCTCAATTGGATTTGTTGAATAGGATGCAGATTTTCATGAAAAATCATGAAAATTATTACGAATTTGTACGGTTTTTGCCTGTCATAGATGCCTGTTTTGCAACTCTGTACTAGAGTTCTTAATATCTCGAATTAACAGAAGGTTTCGAAGGATAGAGCTGTCTTTAGACATTCCCTCCGCACAGCAATGGACTCTTATGCGCCCAAACCAAGGAAGTAAGTTGTATTTCAATAGGACAAGTCGGCTAATTAATCCAGAATCAGGCACTAATCCGACTTGACTCTGGAATTTAGCCAAGTTTGGCATCATGTCAGAGACTTGTCGTCCTTTTGGGTTGGATTTTGGAGCGATTACCTGAATAGTGTTGTTCAGGGTAACGTCCCAAGGCGTAGTGGATATTATCAGAATTTTTAGGGAGAATTAAGAAGAGATTTGGAATTTTTGTATTAAAATATAATAAAAATTGAAGAATTTTATTCCAAAATGACATCAATCTACCCTGAATTCATCCCTTTGAATCATATGTAAGGTTTACCTGAGCATTGAGTTCGGTGAGGAATATCCGAGAACGAAGCCGGGAGGGAACTAAGATCGTGAAGCTAAGAGAGCTTTTCAATTCATAGAATAATTTAGAGTCTTCATCTCAAAATTTGTCGAAACTGGGAAGTCTAGGTATTAGTCTTGAGAACCATTATTGACTTACTTACTCGAATGATGCGCTCAAATTTGGAGCCAAGGTTATTACAAACGATTACAGCCATTATTACACCATAACTGACCAAAGCATCCAAAAGAATCCAAAAGTCCGGACTCATAGAAAAAAGTGGACTTTTTGGACTTTTAGAGTCCGGACTCCAAAGTTCTGCCAACTCTACCCAAAAATTCTCACAAAACTCTCAAAATTCCCAACAATATCGAACTCAACAACCCAAAAAAAATACAAAAAAAAGCGATTCTATTTAATAATCTAATTTTGTCTTAAACATCATCAAGTGCATAAAAGCAGCAAAATAAGCAACACGTTACCTGATACTTGAAACTGCTACTTCAACATCATCATCAAAAAATCTAAAAAAAAACTGCACAATGTTACAAAAAGAAAAGAAGGAGAAGCTAAGAGGCGGAAAAGCAATCATATTCACACCAAATTTTCAATTTGGGTGAATATATTGCTTTTGGTATTTTGAAATTTCAGTTTTTTTAATTTCCTGCATCAGACTTACAGAATTGACAAATATTTCCAATGGTGGAAAGTCTGTGCCTGAAAATACCAATCCAACAGTGAAAACCGCATCTTGATTGGTGCTTCCAGTGCCGAGAAATCGCAAAAAAACACTTTCTGTTATTTAGTTAGTTAGTTAGTTAGTTAGTTAGTTAGTTAGTTAGTTAGTTAGTTAATCAGCACGATATCTCTCTTCAAACTCAATACTAAGACTTCGGGTTTTTTGCTTCTGGTAGGGAATGGGTATGGCAAGAACTGTATTGTTTTTGGAGCCTTAAGATGCTTCCAGTGAGGCACAAGATGTAAAAAACTGTCTTTTTTTGGGCCAAATTATAGCCGATTATTGCAAAATACATTTTTGTAAACAAACAAAAAAATAAATTGAACTGAATTTTACTGGATCTCATTTCAATGGTCTAGAAGTGAACTGGATCCTACTGGATCTTGTTTTTATGTGCCTGGAAGTTATATGGATCCTACTGGATCTCATTTTGATAGTCTGGAAGTGAACTGGATCCTACTGGATCTTGTTTTTATGTGCCTGGAAGTTATATGGATCCTACTGGATCTCATTTTGATAGTCTGGAAGTGAACTGGATCCAACTGGATCTTGTTTTTATGTGCCTGGAAGTTATATGGATCCTACTGGATCTCATTTTGATAGTCTGGAAGTGAACTGGATCGTACTGGATCTTATTTTTATGGGTCAAGAAGTTATTTGGATCCTACTGGATCTCATTTTAATGGTCTGGAAGTGAACTGGATCCTACTGGATCTTGTTTTTATGTGTCTGGGAGTTATATGGATCCTACTGGATCTCATTTTGATAGTCTGGAAGTGGACTGGATCCGACTGGATCTTGTTTTTATGGGTTTGGAAGTTATATGGATCTTACTGTATCTCATTTTGATAGTCTGGAAGTGAACTGGATCCTACTGGATCTTATTTTTATGGGTCAAGAAGTTATTTGGATCCTACTGGATCTCATTTTGATAGTCTGGAAGTGAACTAGATCCTACTGAATCTTGTTTTTACGTGCCTGGAAGTTATATGGATCCTACTGGATCTCATTTTGATAGTCTGGAAGTGAACTGGATCCGACTGGATCTTATTTCTATGGGTTTGGAAGTTATATGGATCTTACTGGATCTCATTTTGATAGCCTGGAAGTGAACTGGATCCCACTGGATCATATTTTTATGGGTCTAGAAGTTATATGGATCCTACTGGATCTCATTTTAATGGTCTGGAAGTAAACTGGATCCTACTGCATCTTGTTTTTATGTGTCTGGAAGTTATATGGATTCTACTGGATCTCATTTTAATGGTCTGGAAGTGAACTGGATCCTACTGGATCTTGTTTTTATGTGTCTGGGAGTTATATGGATCCTACTGGATCTCATTTTAATGGTCTGGAAGTAAACTGGATCCTACTGGATCTTATTTTTATGGGTCAAGAAGTTATTTGGATCCTACTGGATCTCACTTTGATAGTCTGGAAGTGAACTGGATCCTACTGGATCTTGTTTTTATGTATCTGGAAGTTATATGGATCCTACTGGATCTCATTTTAATGGTCTGGAAGTAAACTGGATCCTACTGCATCTTGTTTTTATGTGTCTGGAAGTTATATGGATTCTACTGGATCTCATTTTAATGGTCTGGAAGTGAACTGGATCCTACTGGATCTTGTTTTTATGTGTCTGGGAGTTATATGGATTCTACTGGATCTCATTTTAACGGTCTGGAAGTGAACTGGATCCTAATGGATCTTGTTTTTATGTGTCTGGGAGTTATATGGATCCTACTGGATCTCATTTTAATGGTCTGGAAGTTAACTGGATCCTACTGGATCTTGTTTTTATGTGTCTGGGAGTTATATGGATTCTACTGGATCTCATTTTAACGGTCTGGAAGTGAACTGAATCCTACTGGATCTTGTTTTTATGTGTCTGGAAGTTATATGGATCCTACTGGATCTCATTTTAATGGTCTGTAAGTGAACTGGATCCTACTGGATCTTGTATTTATGTATTTGGAAGTTTCATGGATGCTACTGGTTCTCATTTTAATGATCTGAAAGTGAACTGGATTCTACTGGATCGTAAAGTGATCTATAAAAGTACTGTAATCTACCCAAGTCGGGCGAGCGAAGCTCAGCCTGGCTCGTATAGTGATCTATAAAAGTACTGTAATCTACCCAAGTCGGGCGAGCCAAGCTCAGCCCAGCTCGTATAGTGATATATAAAAGTACTGTAATCTGCCCAAGTCGGGCGAGCGAAGCTCAGCCCGGCTCGTATAGTGATCTATAAAAGTACTGTAATCTACCCAAGTCGGGCGAGCGAAGCTCAGCCCGGCTCGTGTAGTGATCTATAAAAGTACTGTAATCTACCCAAGTCGGGCGAGCGAAGCTCAGCCCGGCTCGTGTAGTGATCTATAAAAGTAATGTAATCTGCCCAAGTCGGGCGAGCGAAGCTCAGCCCGGCTCGTATAGTGATCTATAAAAGTACTGTAATCTGCCCAAGTCGGGCGAGCGAAGCTCAGCCCGGCTCGTGTAGTGATCTATAAAAGTACTGTAATCTACCCAAGTCGGGCGAGCGAAGCTCAGCCCGGCTCGTGTAGTGATCTATAAAAGTAATGTAATCTGCCCAAGTCGGGCGAGCGAAGCTCAGCCCGGCTCGTATAGTGATCTATGAAAGTACTGTAATCTACCCAAGTCGGGCGAGCGAAGCTCAGCCCGGCTCGTGTAGTGATCTATAAAAGTACTGTAATCTACCCAAGTCGGGCGAGCGAAGCTCAGCCCGGCTCGTGTAGTGATCTATAAAAGTAATGTAATCTGCCCAAGTCGGGCGAGCGAAGCTCAGCCCGGCTCGTATAGTGATCTATAAAAGTACTGTAATCTACCCAAGTCGGGCGAGCGAAGCTCGAAACTCGTATAGTGCGAAGCTCGAATAGTTCGAACGAAGTTCGAAGTTCCCAAGCAATAGAAACTGCATATCTATGAAAATATATTACCGAGAGGAGAGAAATAGTTCGAGCGAAACTCGGACTTGGTTGAGCGAAGCTGCACATGTTATACTCTATTTAAATAATTTTAGTTAATGTATAAGTAATCATAAGTTATCACATTTATTTCATAAATCTGTTATTTTGTTCAAGTTGTGTTTTAATTCTTACATTCTGTACAGTTTTATGATCTACGTATGGTGTGAATATTCCCATGAAGCGTGATCTGCTTCATTACTAGTTTTCCAATTATTTTTCATCATTCGCGTGTGCCTATATACAGCAACAACAACAACATTCAGCATATATGTGAATCATTTAATTAAAAATAAGAATAAATAATAAAAAAAAAAATGTAGAGTAAAATTGGCTGTTAGTTATAATATGTTTATGCCTCTTACATGCCCTGGTTTTGGCACGTGCGATTTGATGGTTTAGAAGTAAAAAAAGTGAAATTTAATGAACTCAACCATTCGAGGAGGGGTTGTGCTAATTTGTTAGACTTTGACTGTCAAAAATATCATCATTTTTGTGATATTTCATCCGTAACATGGACAAATAATGTCATATATTGTACTTTATGAGTGTCTGTGTGTGTGTGTGCTGATGTTTACTGTGAATATTATTATGATATTTGTCAAGAGGGGGTTTGGTATCGGGCACTTGATTGTTGGTATGTGAATTAAATATTTATTAGGGTAAATCAAGGGTGAATAGCATTTCATGTATTTTTAGCTCCTGTCCTCAATATTGAAGCTTAGCTTTAGTTTTTTTATTGACGCTCATCTCTAATCTTTAAAAAATTGACGCTTAGCTTTACTCGTCCAAAAAAATGAACGCCTACAATCGAAATTGACGCTCAGCTCTAGTCTTACAAAATGACGCTCAGCTTTAGTCTTAAAAATATTGAAGTTTAGCTATAGTCTTAAAATTTGACGCTCAGCTTTAGTCTTCAACATATTGACGCTCATCTTTAGTATTCCGAAAATTGACGCTCAGCATTAGTCTTCTAATAAATTGACGCTCAGCTTTAGTCTTCAAATTTGACGCTTAGCTTCAGTCTTCAACATATTGACGCTCAGCTTTAGTCTTAAAAATATTGAAGTTTAGCTATAGTCTTAAAATTTGACGCTCAGCTTTAGTCTTCAACATATTGACGCTCATCTTTAGTATTCCGAAAATTGACGCTCAGCATTAGTCTTCTAATAAATTGACGCTCAGCTTTAGTCTTCAAATTTGACGCTTAGCTTCAGTCTTCAACATATTGACGCTCAGCTTTAGTCTTAAAAATATTGAAGTTTAGCTATAGTCTTAAAATTTGACGCTCAGCTTTAGTCTTCAACATATTGACGCTCATCTTTAGTATTCCGAAAATTGACGCTCAGCATTAGTCTTCTAATAAATTGACGCTCAGCTTTAGTCTTCAAATTTGACGCTTAGCTTCAGTCTTCAACATATTGACGCTCAGCTTTAGTCTTCCAAATAATAAACGCTCAGCTTCAATCTTAAACATATCGACCCTTAGATTTAGTCTTCAATACATCGACGCTCAGTTTTAATGTTCCGAAAAATTGACGCTCAGCTTAGGGCTCGCAAAAAACTGAAGCTTAGCTTTAGGCTTGCAAAAAATTGACGCTCAGCTTTAGTCGCTCATGTCAACGTTCAGCTTCCACAAATGGACGCACAAATTGTATTTAATATTTAAGTAGCATTTCCAAAAAACTCAATATATTCCATCACGTCATACCCAACCCCTGTCAACTCACATCCAATAATATTCAACTAGCCACTAGGCATGTAGACGCACACATGCCATAATGTAAATAAATGTGGGTGAAATGCAAAACAATTCGGATCAGCAGAAATTCATCAACATCATTTATAAGCAACAACAAGAAGTGTCAACAATTGAATTTGATGCTCATTTTTTGGTATTTTCCGTCTCAATTGACATTGTAGTCATCCTCATGGGGACGCAATAGCCGGATGTCATAGAGACTGTTGTGAATTTCCTTCAAATTTGATTATATCCAGCACATAAAAAGGTGGCAACAGCAATAAGTTTCATCGTTGACTGAACTCAAAATGTAATCCAATTTTTGTGCTGTATATAGCATGGATATTTAGGAAAGGAGAGAGAGGAAGACAGAAATTGAGATAATCTGTTGAAATACCGCATAAATACCTCTTGATGAAGTCTACTGTATTAATTTCATCTTCTTCCTTACTTTACTTTATTGTTGTCCTAATCTTCAATTTCCCGGGCTATATGAGATCATTACTGAATTTCTGTGAGTCTGTAAACACTTTTTTTTTTTGAGACGTTCTTGATGTTTTTGGGGTTGTTTTATAGTTGCGTCATGTGCAAAATTTATTGTTTGAACTATGTGCTGCATGTTTCTACTCTCACCGTACCTAAATGTCAATTTAAAGACAATTTCAGTGGTTAAGGCGCATTCTTCGTTAAAAAAAACCAGGCAACAAGTTAACCAGCCCTAATCACCCCTATTACCCGATTCCCTGACTTACCCGACTGTCCTGACTGTCCAGACTGTCCTGACTGTCCTGACTGTCCTGACTGTCCTGACTGTCCTGACTGTCCTGACTGTCCTGACTGTCCTGACTGTCCTGACTGTCCTGACTGTCCTGACTGTCCTGACTGTCCTGACTATCTGAACCTTCTTGAATACCTGCACGTCCCCGACTTCTCTGACTTAACCGATTTCCCTGAATTACTTCCCTGACTGCATTGACTTCCCTGATTTCGGTGACTTCTTCGACTTTCCCGCTTTTCTGTCATCCCCGCTTACCCGACTTCAGTGCTTCCATGTCTAACCTGCTTCTCTATTTCCCTTTCTACCCTTCATCCCAGCGTCCCTTCTTTCTTTTTTCCCTGCTTATCTAGGGTAGCCAGAGGATTTTCGCAAAATATCGGGACACTTTTGGAAGAATTTGGACATTTCTAAGTTTGGCACTTTTGTGACTCTTTTGAGTGTTAATATTAAAAGAACTAGTTAAATTACGTTAAAGACTTGCAAAAAAAGTGCAGAAAATAATTAAAATTCCGAAAAAAATATTTTCAGTCCTGGGCTTGAACCTGGACCTTCAAAAGGAAAATGTTCAAAATTTGTCAAAAATTCCAAAATTTGTATGAAGTTTTCGATTTGTTGAAAAATCGGGACATTTTGGGGGTTGGTCGGGACAAAGTAGCAAAGGGTGAAAAGGACAGCAGCGTCCCGGTAAAAATACAGCAGATGGCCGCCCTAGCCTTATCCTACTTCCTAGTTTCTCCTCCTTCTACATTTTCCCCTCTTCTTCCATCTCCCCGTCCAATCCCCTCTCCCAATCATCTTTCCATCCTTCCCCTCCTCCCCAACCAAAATACCGTTACGTAACACCTGAACGCTCCCCACCTTTACCCCCCATTTTTTCATTCATTTTCATTTGTAACATTTAGAAGTAAAAATAAAGAATTAAATGGAATATTTTGTTGTTGTTAGAAAAGTTTTTAATCTCATTAAGGAACAGAAAATAATACTCGAGATGAATTTTTTACTCCTTTTTTGTTACTTTCTTTTGTGTTGTTCTTCTGGTTGTTTTAGATTTGAGACAGGGCAGGGGTAGAAGATGAGTAATTTTTATGGTCTAATTTTGAGATTGTTGGGAAGGTGTGTGGAGTGGGTTGGTGGGTTATGAGGAAGAATTGGATTTGCAATTTATAGGTTAAGGAAGAGCTAGTGTGGTGTTGAGAAACCTAAACTGAGCCACTCTAAGCTCCGGGTATTTGACCTAACCCTGCTTCGCGAAAACCCTCTTCTCTATCCTTGCTGCACTGCTAATTTTCGCTTCTCAATTGTTAAAAATTACAGTAGTTCCTCGAATAGCTTATATATTAGCTGAACGACCCCACACCTGATGGTCTAACCAAACCCTTACTATTGAATCCGCCCTGGTTCTCTAACCTTGCTGATGATGTACATTATTTTCAGTCATTATATGCATTACTGTCTCGCGGAGCTTATACATATTAGTTGATTCATCCTAAACCCGGGTATTAGGCCAATCTCCAGGCTGAGAAACTAGGCGGTATCGGCGGTATTTATATGAAATACCGCGGTAATACCGCGGAGTTTCTCAGCCTGGACCAATCCACCATTATTAACCCAAAAGTCATATGTCATTGAAATGGAACAAAATTAAGTTCCAGGCCAAATTGACTCATGGAGCCAATGGATGGATTATACTTGATTCAATGAAATCCGGTCTCAGTCTATATTCAAGTCGACCTTGGGCTGAATTTTCGATCGTTTTTTTATAATTTCTGGATACGTCCTGGTGATGCTAGTGAATTAGCACTGATTAGTGATGATCCATGTGAATTATTGCTGCTTAGAAATTGTGTGCTGTGATGAAATTCATGGGTCATGTGGAGGGAACAGTTGTCAGTTTTGAAATTTTGATAATTCCTTGTATGGATCGCAATAAACAGATATTTCCAAAAAACTGATGAAAATCCGAAAATGAGGATAATCCACTTGAATGAAATCGGCCGAATAATTTTACTATTCCATGCATAACTACAATTTACAACTAAAACTATCAATCTCATCCCCTACCCACCAAAATTCAATTCTATTCCTTAACCATCTCCTTTGATCAAGTCAGTCAAATTCAGTTTATAAATCCAGCAAACACACGTCTAATCATCCAGTTCATTTATAATCGCACATTCTTACAATAAAGACATTCCAACCCACAATTAACAAAAAAAAAGTTCCTGCGTATTTCAGGATGAAAAAAGATGAAAGCAAATTTGTACGTGAATGTCACAAACAACAAAAGGAAAATTGGAAAATGTGAAAAACGACAAATGCACGAAAAAGAAATTGAATTAAATATTTTTTGCGGTTTTTATCCATCCAGGTACACGGAACCGAATAAAAGGTGAACGAAAATGCAATGAAAATATTTACACAACCTGAAATGTATAGTCAGGACTGACTGACTGTTGTGTTTGTTAGAAAGAAAGAAAAAAAAAAGAAACTTTTAATTAATCCATTTGGGTGATCCCATTTCTCTGCAGTGCCTCAGGCTGCGTCCTCGTGAAACATCATCATCATCATTAATGCTGCTTGCTCTCTCTTCAGTTCTATTTTTGGTCTTGTGGACGATGAACAACATGAAAATGTTTTGATATAAAGGAAGAAAAATGGAAAATCGATTTTTAAGAGATGAAGAATTGAGAGAGATTTTGGGGTTGGAATGAAGATATAGCGTTTTTTTATGGTATTATTCAACATAATCCGCGGATATTCTGCAAAATTTGAAAAAAAAAATCAATATATGCCTTGAATTACGTTTAGATACCAAATTTAATCCACAAAATGTCATAATAATCCATGAATAGTCTTCATAGTCTGAAGATAGTCTTTATACTCCGCGAATTGTTTTCATAATCCGCAGGTAATTAATTTACTCCGCATTCATCCACTTTAATTTGTCAATATCAATCTAAATCTACGGAAATATAGCATAATCCTCCAACAGACCTGAGCGATTATCTTCATAATCCTGATACAGTCTCCATGATCCGCGGACAGCCATGATAATCCGCGGACAGCCACTATAATCCGCGGACAACCTTCATAATCCGCGGATAATTTCCATAATACGTGACATTCAACATAATCTATGTATATTCATACTTTACAAATTCCAATCATAATTTACGAAAAACGACCATAATCCGCGGATATTGATCACATCCTACAAGTTTCCGTCATAATACTCGGATGGATATCCAGCCATCTTAATCCACGACTCGTAATTTGTTTATGTAATCAAATTCCATTTAAACGACCATAATCTACAGCTCAATTCTTCACGAACAGAGACAAAAATCTATTAAAATAATCCAAATTCCTAAAATACTTCAAAACCTTAATGGAACATGCCTGCCGCTCAATTATCGCCCACAGGCCAAGGAACAGACTAGAAAAAAATGAATGCATTAAAAACTAAACAAACATCATCAAGTGCAATTATTACATCCATAAATATCAATTTTACAAACAAAAAAAGTCCACAACAAAGCCTCATGTGGAGCATTAAGTTGAGAGATTCCATACAGCACACACAGTTGGTGATCGAGTTAAGGTCGAGTGGCGATAAAAATTGAAATATTTTTTTTTTTTTGCGATTAATGGCTCGTGCCTTTACACATAAATTGCCTTAAAGATTATTCAATGAAATCAACCGTGAATGAGTTTTTCGGAACCGAGCCATCAGCTATATTAGCGGTGCTTTGAGGCTGTCAATTAGGCTCTGTTGGAATTTCTCTCTCATTTTTTTTTTTTTATTTATTAATTTTCGTGTGGAGAAATTTCATTCAGTCTTTTTTGCTGGTTTCGGTAGTGAATCCTACGGCATATACGCTCGACTCATTCATAGACTTAGATTTAGTTTTTATATCCATTTATGTCGCTGTGGGCAACTCTTTTTCTTTACCTTTTTTTTTTTGTTTTTTTGTTTCTGCTGATGTTATTAATATTAGTTGTGTTGCTGCTTTGTTATGTTCGTTTTTAAATTTTTATATTACTAGGATGGAGGGGTCGTCAAGTATGACGGATTAGGATCGTATTTACTTTAGACAGTGAAATAATATCAAGACCGAGCGACTAAAACCGAGTCCAAGCTCAAGTGACTGAGCGACAGAGCGATTGAGAAAACTGTGCGACCGAGAAGATCGAGCGACTTAGAAGACCGAGCGACTTAGAAGACCGAGCGACTGAGAAGACCGAGCGAAGGAGAAGATCGAGCGACTGAGAAGACCGAGCGACTGAGAAGACCGAGCGACTGAGAAGACCGAGCGACTTAGAAGACCGAGCGACTGAGAAGACCGAGCGACTTAGAAGACTGAGCGACTGAGAAGACCGAGCGACTGAGAAGATCGAGCGACTGAGAAGACCGAGCGACTGAGAAAACCGATCGAGCGACTAAGAAGACCGAGCGATGGAGAAGACCGAGCGACTGAGAAGACCGATCGACTGAGAAGATCGAGCGACTGACAAGACCGAGCGACTAAGAAGACCGAGCGACTGAGCAGATCGAGCGATGGACAAGACCGAACGACTAAGAAGATCGAGCGACTGACAAGACCGAGCGACTAAGAAGACCGAGCGACTGAGCAGATCGAGCGATGGACAAGACCGAACGACTAAGAAGATCGAGCGACTGACAAGACCGAGCGACTAAGAAGACCGAGCGACACAAAAGATCGAGCGACACAAAACATCGAGCGACCGAGCGACTGAGAGACTGAGCGACGGAGAAAATCGAGAGATAGAGAGACCGAGCGACCTTGATCAAGCGACCGTGAGTGACACTTCAACACAGCTCGATCCAACGAGACACTCTCTCGTGAACTCATAAATCCATCTAAACACTCATCTATTAAAAACTATAGCACAACCCATAATACATATGTGTAAAATCTAAGGTCAATGAAATTTTAATGAGAATGAATCTCTCATGTCATCATCAACAACATCGAATGAGTCTCAGCTCAATTCTTCTTATTCTTTTATTTCTTGTACCTGAGTTTTGTAATAATAGAAAACTATAAACCCATCAAAGTCTCATCTATTTTTGGGGCTAATTTGTGCCCACGAGGTTTGTTGATGAATAAAAAATTATTTTGAGATTTGTTGAAGAATTTACACTGTGAGGCTTTTATCACTGTTTGATTGAAATGTTGATGAGATTATGCGAATTTAGGATGATTATGAGGGGTTGTGTAGTTGTACTAAATTGTTAAGGATATCTGAAAATTGTATAATGATATCCGCGGATTATAAAATACATTTAAGAATTATGGAAAACTTTTTAGAAATTGTGAAGGATATTTGCGGATTATAAATGATATCCGCGGCTTATAAAGGACACCCCCGGCTTGTGAAGGACATCCGCGGCTTGTGAAGGACATACGCGGTTTTATGAAGAACATCCGCTTGATATGACGGTCATTCATAGGTTATGAAAAATAATAGTGAATTATGAAGGATATCCGTGAATTATGAAAGACATCTGTAGATTATGAAGGATATCAGTGGAATATGAAGGACATCCACGGTTTATGATAAGTATCCGCGGATTATGATCGGCACCAATAAGTTATGAATGATATCCGCGGGTTATGAAAAATATTTGCGGGTCATGAAAAATATTTGAGATTTATGAAAGACATCAGCGGGTTATGAAGGACATTCATGAGTTTTGAAGAATATCCGCGGATTATGAAGGGTATCCGCGGGTTGTAAAGTAAATCCGCGGGTTGTAAAAAATATCCACGGATTAAAAATATTTTAACAAATTTTAAAAAATCTTCAAAAATTCCAAAAACAGTCCATGACAATGGATCATGATAAAATTCCTCCAAATTTCATCCTCAACCCACAATTCCAATTTCAGTACCAAAAGAAACTCAACCAGCATAGCAACAAACTCAATTGTTATTACAATAATTTGCTATCAACGAATAGCACGAGAGCAATTTCTTTTTATATCCACTTTTTTGCATGACATAGCCTGAAATATTTCATCTCTTTATACATCAAATGCCTTTACATTTTTTATTGTGATGAGAAGGAAGACTAAAAAAAGATATGAAAACGCCTTTTATGTGCCAAATACGATAGATATGATAAAGAGCAGTTGAGGATCTTATTTGATGGATTCTTGGGATTGTTTTGAGAGATGCAATGTGATGGTTTGTGGATAGTTGTGGTTGGTGCCCTTGTGGTGATGTTTTGAGGGATTTTGAAGGGTTTGAGGCAGGAAAAGGTTGAAAAATTGGGGAAAAATTGAAAATTGACCTAAAAACTCATGAGCAGGTCCAAATCAATTTCTAAAAGGTCATGCCTATGTAAGCACGTCTTAGCGTCCTCAGATCCAGTAAGTACCCCAACATCAACCCCCAATACATCCCAATAATCCCCACAAAATCATCTCAAGTTGGGATTCTCAACACACCGCAAAATATTTCAAGTCACGATTCCTTTCAGGCCACAAAAAAAAACTTAAATGATTAGCAACAAGATGAATAAAAAATAATAAAATTGTAGGTGGTTGTTTAACTAATTAGGGCATTAAGTTTTTCTTTTACGTATCTCATGCCATGCACTGTTTATGTGTACGCGATTATAGAGCTTGTGATGAGAATATGAAATGCCTAAATCAAGCCACAATCATTTTTTTTTTTTTTATTTTCATGTTCGAGATCGCTAATGACAGAGTTGAAGTATATTTTTTTATGTATTTTATTTCTAAGTCTGTTGATAGCTTGTGGCGTGTTTTATGTTGTGCTTAATAGAAATTGTATAGGAAGAGATGTGGATGGTGATTGGATGTGGTTGATGAACTTCTGTGGTGGGAATGTATTGGAATTATTGAAGAATGCAATAAATGGTGACTGAAATTCAGTAAAATTTGACCGAAATTTGAATCAATTGTCTTAAAATTCATAAACACTACACCTATTTACACCTGGAAGTTGACTAAAATTCAACAAATTTGTCAAAATTTCAATAAAAAATGTCAAAATTTCGGCAAAATTTCTTAAAATTCAGATAAACTAAACCTATCTACACCAGGAAGTTCACCAAAATTCTATAAATTTGCTAAAATTTCTTCAAATTTGACAAAACTTCTGCAAAAATTCACTAAATTTTGCCAATATTTCTTATAATTCTGAAATGACACCACCTGGAAGTTGACCGAAGTTCAATAAGTTTGCTAAAATTTCTACAAGAATTGACAAAATTTCATTAAAAATTGTCAAAGTTTTTATCTAAAACTAAAATTCAACAAATTTTCCAAAATTTAAACAAAAGTTATCAAAATTTCGACAAGTTTTCATAAAATTTAGAACCTTCACACATAAATCCACCTGGAAGTTCCCCAAAGTCAATAAAAATTGTCATAATTTCTACAAAAATTGTCAAAAATTTGATCAAGTTTCTTAAAATTCAGAAACGTCGCACCTATATCTCCCTGGAAGTTGACCAAAAATCAGCAAATTTGCTAAAATTTCTACAAAAATTCTTTAAATTTTGACAATATTTCTTAAAATTTAGAAACTTCACACCTATTTACACCTAGAAGTTCACTATATTCAGCAAAAATTGTCATAATTTCTACAAAATTCAGGAATGCCACACCTATTTACACCTGGAAGTTCAACATAATTCAACAAATTTGCTAAAATTTCTCTAAAAATTGTCAAAAATTCATTAAAAATTGCCAAAATTTCTTCAATTTTTCTTAAAATTCAGAAACTTGATACCTATAGCCACCTGGAAGATCCCTGATTTTAGCAAAAATTGTCAAAATTTCTACAAAATTTGACAAAATGCAGCAAACATGGTCAAAATTTCAACAATTCATCTTAAAATCCAAAAACATCACACCCATATCCACCTGGAAGTTCAACCCGTTCCCATCTCATCAAAGAAATGTCTCACAAAAAACGTCTATTTTCTTGCGGCGCCGCACGCGATCCTCGTTCATAATCTATGAACGAAATTTTGAAATTAAATGAAATTGACACTTTTTGTAATGAAAAAAAGTTTCAATCCTTAAACCTTAAAATAACTTTTAATTCAGTCTTCGTTTACCAAAAAGCAATAATTCATTACATTCAATATATTATGACTTGTACCTGAATATGCAGCATTGCACCGAATTTACATAATTGGTATTTCAATCGAGATTGGAATTTATTACTTGCTGTACACAAATACAATCGTAAGTCCAAACAAAAAAGGCAGATATTGGCATTTTTAACATCGAGTACAAGATACATGCTGTAAATTCATCGAGTGTAGTAAGTCAGTAAAAAGGGATAGCGGAGGAAAGAGATGAGAGTGGAAGGCAGTAACAAGCTGGAGGCGATAAAAAAAAAGCGAATAAATTATTCAAGAAAAATATTCAAACGAGAAATGAAAAGCACATATACGCGTATACCACAAATGGATGGCTGATGGAATTGCCAAATTGTGAAGATTCGCCAATTTTATTGAGGTTTTGGATCTCGAGATCGAGACTGTCTGTTGAATCAGAGTGTGGCCGTCTCAAATTCGAGTTTTTCGACATTAGATTGTCGAAAAATTCGAACAATTCGAACTCAACTTATTTTAAAATAAAAATTGCCGTTACGAAGAAAATTAAAAATAACGGTCAAAAAAAATTTGAATATTTTTTTTTTTTGAAGAAATTTAACGGTCGCTTTTAAGAAAGTCACAATCTGTGTTGAATATTCTCTTTAGTACCGCACCGCTTGAGCATCTTAACATAGCCAGGAATGCACCACAGACAGGCGAAAGTAGGTTCTTGGGTAGGATAAGCTGAGGACGTTGAACACCTGCATTGTACGTAATTATCTTGTGCAAATCCTAGTGTCGGTCTCGCAACCTACTCGCTACAGCAAATTGGTGTGTCTTGGAGGATGCTTGGAGCTGCCAACCTTCAGACAAGGAGGGTTTGGATAGGCGTTTACTCTATAATTTAATGTACTTATTGTGGTTCATTGCTTGGTCGCCAGCGATGTATTTAGGGACTAATAAGAGAAGGCATACACTTGACATTTGGTCAGCTTCGGAGTCAACCTTGAACTTCCCCAATTCCCCTACTTATCAACAGCCATTCTCAATCCTAGACATCGATGTCACACAATAAACCCACACCAAGCAGTAAGTTCCCCAAAACTGCTAATACAACCCAAATATTTTTTTGGATAATCCACACAGTCACCCACATGACCAAGCATTAAGTGTATATATTTTTTAATGACAGAGAGGAAGTTGAATTGGCAAAGAATAATAATTTTTATCATTTTCTTCTTCACCTTTTTATATTTTTTGTTGGAATTATTCAAATCCACAAATCGCATGTGAAATTGTATTTAATTTCTAGTGTCAATTTCTTTTTGATGAGATTTAAATAATTTTTGTGATTTTGGGTATCCATTGCTTACTACTTTCTTGGCGAAGGCAGATGAGGGTCAATTGCCACATTTAGAGTTCGTCGGAAGCTGGATCTGTCTTTAGATAATTTCTGACAGTTTCTAATTTCAAGCATTCTTGGATTGATGATTACAAAGTAATCATATGAATCCCGGGAATCGAACTCTAAATGACACTCAATGTGCGACTTCAATGCAGTGCTGCTCACTCTGTGTGCCGCGATCTCGAGGTAGACATCTCATTCCATACTGAGTTTCATTGTATAACCATAAAGTATTATGTATCGAGGTACAGAGAGTGAGTAGGACTGCAATGGAGTCGTAAATTGAGGTTCATTTAGAGTTTGACTCCCGGGGTCCATTCAGGCTCCATTCAGGCATCATTTATGGTTCATTCAGGGTCCATTCAGGGTCCATTCAGGGTGCATTCAGGGTCAATTCTGGGTCCATTCAGGATTCATTCAGGGTCCATTCAGGGTCCATTCAGGGTCCATTCAGGGTCTATTTTGGGTCCACTTGAGGTCTATTCAGAGTAAATTCAGGGTCCATTCAGGATCCACTTGGGGTTCATCCTGGCTGTTGGCAGTATTGGCGACATTGTAACAATTGATCCAAAATCAGACACCAAGTCAGAACCAAGCTGTTCGGGTACTGGAATTTCAATTGATTAACCGCTTTGTGGTATTTGGGATTGCTTAGCTTGGAGTAGAACCTGGGGTATATTCAGAAAGAGAGGGCTACTAGGGGTCAAAGTTTGCAACTGACAAAATTGACATAATGGTCTGAAAATCACCAAAAAATGCAGAAAAATGCTATAAAATGCCAAAAAATTGTCAAAAAATCCAAAAAAAAATTTACAAAAAATTCACCAAAAATTTCCCTACAAAATTCCCATATCCAATTGATCCAAAACCATGCAAAAATTTCACTTTTCATATCCATCCACACATCCCATAATTTCCTTCCGCAACTCTCAATATCCCGCTTATAATCTTCATCAAAACCCAAAAACATTTCCCATTATTCAAAAATTACTCATTTATTTACACAAGGGATCATTTAAAATGCATTCATAGTCAACGATACAGCATGTAGATATAATGTGTAACTCTATAAAAATTTAAATAGGGTAATTTGAATAAAAAAAAGTAGTGACGATAACAAGGCATAGAGAGGGGTTGATGCTTATTGCCTCTATCTCAAGTATCAGTTAATCCATTTATTGTCATGCGCGCGAAATATGAAATTTTATTCATCATTAGTTTTAGTTATCTTATGCTGAATATAATTGCTGGAACAATTTGGATTAATTTTTATCGGATTTTTTTTGGGAATTGTTTGACTTTTTATGCTCATTTTAAGGCTGTTCTTGATGCTTTTGTTACTTTTAGTTCCTTTCGAGTGTCAGCAAGTGTCCATGGAGGCTGTGGCTTAATGGCAAGCATTCTCAAGGTTCAGAATGAGGCTTTCCAGTCTCGGTCTTGAGATTGGACTGAATTATCCTAAATGGACACTTCCAAATTCTGATTTTAAGTACAAACCTTAAAGACTCTCCTACTTTAATATCTGAACCATAAATTTACAAGCAAATTGCGATGTATAGCTGCATATTGATGCATAATTTCATGTCTCATTCATTATTTTGCCGTAAAAATGGATCAGTTTGTCATGTCTTTTTAGTAACGATATCCTGAGCGTGTCTATATGCTGAATGTCGCGCTCTTTTAATTTAGCTTGGAGTTTTTGAAGCGAAAAGACGCTAGAGTCCTTAATATCTCGAACTAGCAGAAGGTTTTGAAGGATAGAGCTGTCTTTAGACATTCCCTATGCGCGGCAATAGACCCCAGCAAAGAAAGTTAGTTAGTAAGTTTTCGAAGCGTTTTATGCAAACAATTGAGTGCGATTGTACTGCTCAGCAGGAGCCAGAAACTATGGATTCCACAAATTAATTTCCATAATATCCATAGAATCCATCAATTCCACCAAAAAATCCACAAATTTCATGATTTTCAAAGATTTTTCCATGGATTCCTTAAAATCCATGTATTCAATGGAATTCATAGTTTCTGCCAGATGATCCACTCCCTAACAAGAGTATATCCAACACATAAAAGGGATATGAAGACCCACCCAATCCCTCTTCTGAATACATCACTGCCACTCGACGTGTATACTTACTTACTTGCTGGAACCATGCTCTGACTTGGAACCTAGGTTGCTACAAAATGCTGTCCATCTGAATCTGTTGCTGGCTGTATCACAAAGCTTGTACAAATTCTCAGTTTTGATAGCTTACTGGCAATTCTGTATTACCACCCAACGCCATGTTGTACTCGACGTGTATGTAAGGTAACAATTATTAGGTATCATATTGCAGTCAGTTGATTATTAAATATTATTTCCTTTACCGACAGTAGAGTCATCTATGAATTAATACTGAAACTACTTGCTACTGATTCATAGATGTCGTACTAAAGCAATTGATTCAGGGTTGAGCATAATTTCAAAAATTTATTTAAAATAATAGCACAAACTAGTTTATTGATCTCGAAGATCCATCATTATGCCAGCATGACTCAGAATCACTGGTTGAATTCGGTTTAAATCCGGTACCATGCCAGAGTCACGTCGGCTTGTGGCGATCAATTAATCGACATTATCATTCTAGGAACACAACATCATCTAAATTCTAAATTTCACTGCTTGAGTTGTCATGCAGAATCCAAGTCTACTTTGAGATCTGGCATTATTGACATTTTTGGACAATTTGCATCAGTAATTGAGAATTGGTATCCAATTATAGATTCAGCTACAGACGCCAATTAAAGAGGTCATAGTTCACAATTGATCTGCATGGTCAGTCTATGTATGGAATTAATAATATGCATGGATTGCACTTACTTAATCACTTAGTTCACCGTACAGATCAATTCTGATTCCAAACGTGCGAAGAGCATGCAATCATGGTTCTGTGGTACATGAATTCCACTGCAGTACTTAACTGCGGTCTCTTTATCTGTTTGGGTATCCATGACATCCCATAGATGTTGCACTGAAGCTGATTCTATCACAGGCTTCAATTTGCCAATTCTCGATTCCTTTGCAATGTTAAAAACAGAATCTGGTGTGTATTGAAAATGTGACACATGTAATAATTTGTAGATATTCGTGGAAAATGTGGGAATTTCCAGATGTATCCACACATATCCTTTCCATTTTTCCCTGTGCTTACATGAATTATGTGGACAAATTTTGCAATACAGAATATGCTTTAACAACCCTGGACGTAGGAATTACAGATACTAGCTTACTTCGCTGGCCATCCCGATCAAGTATGATTCATAGCCACCCATGGATTTACAGACACCGCTTAATAAATTCAGAATTAGGTCACAAGTTTATTTATGTTAATCATGAGCACGTGACTGTCGCATAACGAATATCAACAGAACCATGTGCTTTGATTATGGAAAATTCCAATGATTTCATCTTCTTTCCTCTATGTCCAATGAACCAAAAAATCAAGTTCTGTTTTTGTGCCTTTCTTCTCTCTCAGTGTTGGTTCTGTGTGCTGATTATTAAGACGTGTTGTGGATTAAAAGAATGGATTTAAAATTTGTGTCAATTTTTGTGATTTTCTGGTTGATGACATCAAGCGATGCTCAATTTACCACAAGTGCTACCTGCTCCTACGGCACGGAATGGCTGAAAATGTCATTTATTGCCCTCAGAAATAATTCTTATTATTCCTGCAACCTTAATACAAGGCAGTCAAATGAGAACCTTAAAATCTCAAGAATCAATGGACAGCACCATCGGGGATACAACGACAATTACGTCAACCTCCTTACAATCAGCTATGGCAATAAATTGAAACTTTTTTCACCATTTTTTTGTCAAAAATTTCCAAATCTTCAAATTATAAACACAGTCAATGCCAATTTGCTGACATTTGACCGCGATTCCTTAGAAAAATGTCAAAATTTGATCGCATTTTCATCGTCCGGGAACCGACTGCATGTCATCAATGGCTATGTCCTATACAAAAATCCAAAATTAATTTACATATCACTCGAGGGCAATCAACTCAACTTAATACCTGAAAATTTGTTCCTTAGTCAGCGGGAAGTTGTGGAGCTGAATATGAGGAACAATGACTTGACAAGAATCCCAATGAAGGCATTCAGCTCACTGACTAAGCTACAATTTTTGACATTAGAGAATAATAGCATTTATGAAATTCAGCCTAGCTGGTTTTATAGCCTACAAAATTTAAAGATTCTGATCCTGGCCATGAATCGACTCTGGAAAATTCCACAAAATACTTTTATGGACTTAGTCAATTTAGAGAGCCTGTCAATAAGTTCCAATTCCGGTGTTGACCTTTACTCCGGTTCCTTCACAGGACTTAAAAGTCTAAGAAAATTAGGCATTGACAATTGTAGTCTAACGGAACTGCCAGAAAATATTTTCACGCCATTGGTCAGCTTAGAAATTTTAGGAATGGAAACGCAGGAACTGACGACCATCCATTCCGACTCATTTGGATATCACAGGAACTTGACATTAATTACATTACGTAGCAATCCAATTGACTCAGTTGATGAGCGGATCCTTGATAAGACAGCACTAAGTAAGCTGTTTATGGCCTATACTTTATGCAGCAATGCCGACAGCTACAACAGGAATCAGATAAGAGAGAATTTGAGGACATGCTTCAACAAGTATCAGCCAAGATCAAGCGAATCTGAGTCTTATGCAACAACTTCATCTCCATCTACAGTGCAGACATTCCTTCAACCTTCTATCCCTCCTATCCCTTCTACCCCCATCACTCCCAGCTACTCTTGTGGACATCGAATGACTGGACATGGAAATATTATTGGTGGAAGTCAAATTGCACGTGGGGATCATCCATGGTGAGAGTCACAATATTTTAGTTACTATACCTACTTAATGTCTCAATATTTACAGGTTGGCAGCTTTGGTCATGAAAAATGGAAAGTACTTTTGTGGTGGGAATCTGATAACAACACGGAAGGTGTTATCTGGTGAGTATGGGAAACTTTTCTATAGTTCATATCATCCTGCAAATCCTCTAGACTTCTATTGACAAATAAGGGATGGGATTTACCCCAATGTGTCATTTCTAACTCTTCCTGATACTTCAATTCCATCTGTTCATAAGCAAATTAGAGGTAGAATTAAAGGAAATTTCAATTAAGGGGAGGGAATCAACCCCATTCTGTCTTTTAACCCTCTAGGGTTTAGGCTGATGATCAGGGTCAGGATCAGGGTCAAGGTCAGAGTCAGGGTCAGGGTGAGAGTTAGGGTCAGGGTCAGGGTCAGGTTGAGGTTCATGGTGAGAGTCAGGATGAGGGTCAGGGTGAGGGTCAGGGTCAGGGTCAGGGTGAGGGTCAGGGTGAGGGTCAGGGTGAGGGTCAGGGTGAGGGTCAGGGTGAGGGTCAGGGTGAGGGTCAGGGTGAGGGTCAGGGTGAGGGTCAGGGTGAGGGTCAGGGTGAGGGTCAGGGTGAGGGTCAGGGTGAGGGTCAAGGTCAGGGTGAGGGTCAAGGTCAGGGTGAGGGTCAAGGTCAGGGTCAGGGTGAGGGTCAGGGTGAGGGTCAGGGTGAGGGTCAGGGTGAGGGTCAGGGTGAGGGTCAGGGTGAGGGTCAGGGTGAGGGTCAGGGTGAGGGTCAGGGTGAGGGTCAGGGTGAGGGTCAGGGTGAGGGTCAGGGTGAGGGTCAGGGTGAGGGTCAGGGTGAGGGTCAGGGTGAGGGTCAGGGTGAGGGTCAGGGTGAGGGTCAGGGTGAGGGTCAGGGTGAGGGTCAGAGTGAGGATGAGAATGAGGGTTTGGATCAGGTTCAGGGTGAGGGTTTACCTCAATCTATGGCTCAAGTCTCCTTCAACAACTCTAACAATTCTTAGACATGATCTATGCTCACCATCTTCCCCAACCCCCCAACCCAACTCCACCAAGATACACCTCTCCATAGCTTCAAACCTAATCTAACCTAATTTACTCATTTCAGCTGCCCATTGCATCCAAGACAAGCACACAGCCATTCCAACATCACCGCAGAACATTACTGTCCTCTTGGGAGCATTTGACCTCGACAAAACTGTAGAAACAGGAAGACAATCACATGCTGTACAGAGTATCAATATTCATCCTGATTGGAATACATTGACTGAATCATTTGATGCTGATCTTTCAGTTTTGGTGTTGGAAAGTGAAGCTTTACTCAGTAGATATATTCAGCCTGTGTGTCTGTTTAGTTCCTTACCAAATTTTGTGTCTGGTGTCGTTGTTGGATATGGAAAGAGTGAGGATGGTACAAAAATCCATGAAAATATTCCAAGAATTCTAAACAGTCAAATCCACAACAATCCGTACTGTTTCCAGGACAATCGAGCACTTGCGAGAATATCCAGTGGACGAACATTTTGTGGTGGACCTGGCAGGGGTATTGGAGTCTGTAATGGTGACAGTGGAAGTGGATTATATGTGACTGATGGAACTACTTATTATCTTCGTGGCGTTGTGTCATCGTCATTAATTGGTGGACCTTATGGATGTGATGTTGATACTTATTCGGTATTTACGGATGTTTTGAAATTTGTTGACTGGATTAATGGAATTTAAAATTGAAGAATAAATAAATATACCATCCCTATTCCACGCGGAAGTTAGAAAATTGCATTTTTTTATTCAATTTAAATATTTATTAATTAATTAATAAAATGTATGAAATTTGATCAATTTTTAATATTTTCCTCGTCGTCGATGGACTCAACACTTAGCGGGCCGATGATACATCCTAGAAGTCCACTCAGCATCACGAATACCCCACCAATATAAAATGAGTCATCCCATCTGTGAAAATAGTGAATTTTATTGATTAATTCCAGGGCTGTCCAACCTTTGTGCCGCCGTACTCTAATAGTGTGCCGCCATTGTACCATGAACCGCATGCTGTGTGCGGTTGCACTTTAGAGTTCTCAATACTCAATTTGTCCAAACCCTACAAGACACTTACCTACTAGTCATATCATATATAAATCCAGCCAAAGGTGGTCCAATCAGCGATCCAATTCCTTGAACTAACAGAATCAATCCATAAGCTAGTGTAAAGTCATCCATATCAACCAATCTGCTTGTTATCATCGGAGTAAATGAGAATGAACTGCCAAAAGTGACTCCGAAAAGTACACAAAGAATCATGAGGAAGGCGTAGCTCCATGTTGCAAGGGGAATCAGGAACATTGATATACCGCACACTAGATGAGAGGATTTAATGGATTTTTTTGAGGTTAGGGTTTTGGAAAAAATAATGTAAAAATTCCTTGGGATTCGTTCAATTATTACGTAACGCTTGACTTTTTGAGTTACGCTCGACTTTTCGAATTACGCTCGACTTTTCGAGTTACGCTCGGCATTTTTAGTTACGCTCGGTTTTTTGAGCTACACTCGACTTTTCGAGTTACGCTCGACTTTTCGAGTTACGCTCGGCATTTTTAGTTACGCTCGGTTTTTTTAGCTACGCTCGACTTTTCGAGTTACGCTTGACTTTTCGAGGTACGCTCGACTTTTCGAGTTACGCTCGGCATTTTTAGTTACGCTCGGTTTTTTAGCTACGCTCGACTTTTCGAGTTACGCTCGACTTTTCGAGTTACGCTCGGCATTTTTAGTTACGCTCGGTTTTTTTAGCTACGCTCGACTTTTCGAGTTACGCTCGACTTTTTGAGGTACGCTCGACTTTTCGAGTTACGCTCGGCATTTTTAGTTACGCTCGGTTTTTTAGCTACGCTCGACTTTTCGAGGTACGCTCGACTTTTCGAGTTAGCCTCGACTTTTCAAGCTACGCTCGACTTTTGGAGTTACGTTCGAATTTTCGAGTTACACTGGACCTTTCGAGTTACGCTCGACTTTTTGAGTTACGCTCGACTTTTCAAGTTACGCTCGACTTTTCAAATTACGAACAACTTTCGAGTTTCGCTCTACATTTTGAGTTACGCTCGACTTTTTGAGTTACGCTCGCCTTTCGAGTCACGCTCGACTTTTCAAATTAAGCTCGACTTTTTAAATTACACTCGACTTTTCGAGTTACGCTCGACTTTTCGCGTTACGTAATAACTGAACGACTACTTACAAAACATGCACAATCCATAAGTCTTGGTGACTTTACACCATGGCTGATCACCAACCCATCCGAGTCCAATCATTCCAACCGTATTTCCAATTCCAATTATAGATATCAAGTAGGCACTTTGTTCTTCAGAAAAGTCATGAACTAATAGAAATTCAGTAATGTAAAAGTATGGGATGATGTACCTGTGGGAAGGAATAAAGATATGAAAATTTGGTTTAAAATTCAATCAAGGAAGAGTCAAATTTGATGTCGGACATTGAGGAGTGGTTGACAATTTGGGGTAACATCCAATTGAGGGCATTAACCCTAATTCAGTGCTGTTCAAGCTGTTTTTGTACCACGACACACATTGATGATAAGCTACGACCGAAACCGTGCACGCTATGTGGTTCATCATGCGGATCAGCAAGTGTGCTTGAGTACCTTATTTACATACGTGTTAGCCGACAGCATATCCTACACACAGTTTGAACAGCACTGTACTAATTCATCATTAAACTTACCAAACATATAAGAACAGTGTAGATAAAGACATCATTCCAAATTTATATTCCAAAAATAGCGAAAAATCAAATATTGACTTGATTATGTCGATAAAGTCATCGTACCAAACGTCCTAGAAAGAATCGTACAATAATATGATTATTAATGAGAATTTAAAGGCATAAGATTGGTCTGATTGATCCAAAATCTGAAACCAGATACATGTGACTCTGGAATGGTGTTAGGTTCTAGATTTACATCGAGGCATGGAGCCTTGCAGCATGTCTTGCACCATGCCTTGCAGCATGTCTTGCACCATGTCTTGCACCATGTCTTGCACCATGTCTTGCACCATGTCTTGCACCATGCCTTGCACCATGTCTTGCACCATGCCTTGCACTATGTCATGCACCATGCCTTGCACCACGTCTTGCACCATGTCTTGCACCATGCCACCGTTTAAATCTAGAACCTTGCATCATGCCAGAGTTAAAATTGCCCCGGGTCGGATTATTGATCGGATAACTGGTTATCCGAACATCATAAGTCCCAGGTCGCAATGACCTTGCTGTGGTTTACAGATTCATGCTGTTCGGGCAAGTATTACCTTAGTATTGGACTTAGTAATGGGAATTGGGTGGATTTTTGTCCAAATAAGGTTAAGTAGGGGAAAAAGACCCCGATTACCCCTGGAGTAGATTCCTCTGGTTGTCGAATGGTACAGCATGATACTGTGGTTCACCTTCCATGACATACATGTACCGTACCATTGTACCATCATGTCTTCCAACTAAATCATACCACTGATGACCTATACCATACCGTACCATTCCACCACCAGGTTAATCCTCCCCTACATCCAGCATAACCCCTAAAACCCTTCCTAAAATCCCAATTCAAATACCAACCTGTTCTTCCTTAGCAATAGTCGTCATTGAATTGCGATATATATTTGGACATGATGATGCTTTAAGTCTATAACGATGTGTACTTAGTAAGGCACCACGATGATGCATCAAATTTCTATGAATCTTCATATTACGTAAGTAGTTGCTGTACTTAAGTGATTGAAAATTCTTTAAATTTCCAACAGGATTAAAGTGAGTCGGTCGTCGTGTGACAATTCGTGTCTTGGCTGGTGTTTTAGGGATTGTCGTTGACTTTTTATATGGATTGTCATTTTTTATGGTCAGTATCAATGGGGACGGTGGTGCTATAACTGGAATTTCAATCTGCTGTGTTATGTCCAGTGTATTTCGTCTTCTTGGCGGTTCCTTTACTGACTCCAACATTGACGGTTTAATCAAAATATTCTCATTAAGTGAATATCGACTGCCATGGACACCACTTCTTGGTGTTATATCATCATCTGATGGATCTTGTGGTATTGTTGGATTGACATCAGATGCATTTTGGACACTTGATGCTTCCGATATTAATATTACAGGCTTTGAAGCGAATCCAACAACTTTTTCAGGATTTTTTAGTAAATTTTCCTCAATTTTGAGTCGATTTTCTTCAATCATTGCGTCTCGGATGTCCTCATACTCAGCTTCCTCATAATATGGACCCAATGATCTCTTACTTCCATATTTACGTCCTCGATACCCTTCCGACTCAACACCACGATTTGATATAAATGTTGGAAGTAAAATTTCACTTGTAAATTTTTTAGCATTTACAATTTCAGGATCAACAATTTGCTGATTTGCTTCCGTGTTCAAATTGGTCACTAAAGTGTCCAGCAGGTCTTCCTTGGGTGCACCAGTCACAATCATCTTCTTAATCTCATCCAATGCAACACTTGAATTTGAAAACGTTTGAATACTTTGTGATCGACTTTCGATCTTATTTTCCTCAATTAGCCAGTCAGGGTCGATCATTAGGGCACCAAAGACACTAAAGTTGAATAAAGTTCCACCGAGAATTAGGGTCGCACCCCTCCATCCATAATAACTTATCAGCCATTGAGTGAATGGTGCATATAAGAAGGTTCCGATGCCAGTTCCACTTGCGCCAATTCCTAAATTCAAAATTATTAATTTTTTTGGAGTTTTTAGTCCAGGGTTGGTCAAACTTTGTGCTGTGGTACGCTAGGGTCGTGGTAAATTGTCATGATCACCAAGGTGTGCCCCATGCTGACCACCAAGGTGTGCCCTATACTGACCACCAAGGTGTGCCTCATGCTGACCACCAAGGTGTGCCTCATACTGACCACCAAGGTGTGCCCTATGCTGACCACCAAGGTGTGCCCTATGCTGACCACCAAAGTGTGCCTCATGCTGACCAACTAGGTGTGCCTCATGCTGACCACCAAGGTGTGCCCTATGCTGACCACCAAGGTGTGCCCCATGCTGACCACCAAGGTGTGCCTCATGCTGACCACCAAGGTGTGCCCTACGCTGACCACCAAGATGTGCCTCATGCTGACCACCAAGGTGTGCCCCATGCTGACCACCAAGGTGTGCCCTATGCTGACCACCCACGCATACCATGTCACACAGTTCACCTAACCCTGACTCATTCAAATTCCCGACCAACTCACCAATAGCAAATGTCCTTTTCGTCTCAAACCAAAATGCAATTGACACAACAGCCGTGACATAAATGACACCAAGTCCAAGACCAGCAATAATACCAAAAGTCAGATACAACATTTCGACAGAATTCGAGAATGCCGACAGTGTAAATCCAAGACATCCAACAAGTCCACCAAGCATTGTCATCTTCCGACATCCATACTTGTCGACTAGATTCGACATGACTGGTCCAGACATGAGTGGAACAGCCAAAAAAAGTGATCCAATCCAGGCCGTTTTTGTTGGACCTTCTTGAAAATAGTTGAGAAGTTCCGTGTAGATGAGACCGAATGAGAATGAGATGCCGTCGGCGATTAGGGATACCATTAGGGATGAAAAGACAATCACCCAGCCGTAGCCACCTGGTGGAAATTGGAAGAATATACAGGCATTATCACATGATCAATTAGATGTGTAGTCATACTTTATGAATGCATTAAGATTACATTTTACTATATTTACAGTCGACTATCTATAGATTGTAGTTTGTTCACCCTTGTAGATAACAATCTTATTAGATTCTGATTTGATAAAGTAATTATTACCTACAAAGTTGCGGTTTGCGTCAGTTATAAGCTATCATAGATAGGTAATTCATGATGAGTCTAGTGCTGTGGTGAGCACACACACACACACACACAAACATACACACGCAACGTTGCACACAAGTTACTCAGGCTACTAGAACGCGGACCCATCAAGAATTTTGCTATTCTCATTTCAAAAAGCCTTGAGATGCTGAAGAGGGTGAGAGAATTGCCAACAGAGAGAGAGAGAATAAAGAGAGAATGGAGAGAGAATGGAGAGAGAATGGAGAGAGACTGGAAAGAGAGACTGGAGAGAGACTGGAGAGAGACTGGAGAGAGAATGAGAGAGACTGGAGAGAGACTAGAGAGAGAATGAGAGAGACTGGAGAGAGACTGGAGAGAGACTGGAGAGAGAATGAAGAGAGAATGGAGAGAGACTGGAGAGAGAGAATGGAGAGAGACCGGAAAGAGAGACTGGAGAGAGACTGGAAAGAGAGACTGGAGAGAGACTTGACAGAGAGACTGGAAAGAGAGACTGGAGAGAGACTTGAGAGAGAGAATGGAGAGAGACTGGAGAGAGAGAGACTGGAGAGAGACTAGAGAGAGAGAATGGAGAGAGAATGGAGAGAGACTGGAGAGAGACTGGAGAGAGACTAGAGAGATACTGGAGAGAGACTGGAGAGAGAATGGAGAGAGACTGGAGAGAGACTGGAAAGAGAGACTGAAGAGAGACTTGACAGAGAAACTGGAGAGAGACTGGAGAGAGAGACTGGAGAGAGACTAGAAAGAGAGAATGGAGAGAGACCGGAGAGAGAGACTGGAGAGAGACCGGAAAGAGAGACTGGAGAGAGACTGGAAAGAGAGACTGGAGAGAGACTTGACAGAGAGACTGGAAAGAGAGACTGGAGAGAGACTTGAGAGAGAGAATGGAGAGAGACTGGAGAGAGAGAGACTGGAGAGAGACTAGAGAGAGAGAATGGAGAGAGAATGGAGAGAGACTGGAGAGAGACTGGAGAGAGACTGGAGAGAGACTGGAGAGAGACTGGAGAGAGAGAATGGAGAGAGACTGAAGAGAGACTAGAGAGAGACTGGAGAGAGACTGGAGAGAGAATGGAGAGAGAATGGAGAGAGACTGAAGAGAGACTAGAGAGAGACTGAAGAGAGACTGGAGAGAGAATGGAGAGAGACTGGAGAGAGAATGGAGAGAGACTAGAGAGAGACTGAAGATAGACTGGAGAGAGAGACTGGAGAGAGACTGGAGAGAGACTGAAGAGAGACTAGAGAGAGAATGGAGAGAGAATGGAGAGAGAATGGAGAGAGAATGGAGAGAGAATGGAGAGAGAATGGAGAGAGACTAGAGAGAGACTAGAGAGCGACTAGAGAGAGACTGGAGAGAGACTGGAGAGAGACTGAAGAGAGACTAGAGAGAGACTGGAGAGAGGGACTGGAGAGAGAGACTAGAGAGAGAGAATGGAGAGAGAATGGAGAGACTGGAGAGAGACTAGAGAGAGACTAGAGAGAGACTGGAGAGAGAATGGAGAGAGACTGGAGAGAGAATGGAGAGAGAATGGAGAGAGAATGAAGAGAGAATGTAGAGAGAATGGAGAGAGACTAGAGAGAGACTGGAGAGAGAATGGAGAGAGAATGGAGAGAGAATGGAGAGAGAATGGAGAGAGGGACTGGAGAGAGAGACTAGAGAGAGAGAATGGAGAGAGAATGGAGAGAGACTGGAGAGAGAATGGAGAGAGAATGGAGAGAGACTGGAGAGAGAGACTGGAGAGAGAGACTGGAGAGAGGGACTGGAGAGAGAGACTAGAGAGAGAGAATGGAGAGAGAATGGAGAGAGACTGGAGAGAGAATGGAGAGAGAATGGAGAGAGAGACTCGAGAGAGACTGGAGAGAGAATGGAGAGAGAATGGAGAGAGAGACTCGAGAGAGAATAGAGAGAAAATGAGAGAGAATGAGAGAGATTACTCACCATCAGGAATCGTTCTCTTATTGCGACTTAATACTGAGGATGAAATTGATTCAATATCTGAGCAGTCAGACGATGATCTCCTTAATGTGCTTTTCTCATCATCATAATCCTCTTGAATTTGAAATTTAACTTCAGCAGGATTTAATAAACTTTCTTTCAATTCAGCCAGTTGGTCACGGAAGTGATCATCATTGTCTAATTTAGACTGAATTTGAAGATTGTTGACCATTTTTTTGAAAGAATTTGTAGAATTTCTCAAAATTTAAAGGATATTAAGGTAGATTAAAGTAAATTTTCAGCTTAAGTCGACACGTTTAGACACAAATCTGTTCAAGATTGAGGATCTGATCCTTCAGACGTGGATCTCTGGATGAATACTGCCCAAATATTTTCACAAATTTTAAACAACGTTTATTTGTTCGTGAGGTTTTCATAAATGATCGGTCACTTCTGCTCGTTTTCACTGATTTCGTTTTAATTTTCATCAATTTTAATTGTTTCAGTTTTTTTTTCACTTTTTTATTGTTTTTTTTTTTTTTAATTTAATTAATTTTAGTTCTTTTTTTATTTTAATTTTCACTACACTTCTCTAAAAGATTTTACTATGCGTGTATCACATTTTTAGTTGGAATTTCTAGAAATAAATAAAAAAAAAAAACATTTTTTAGTTATTTAAAATTTAAAAAAAATTATATTTTTTAAATTCATAATTTTTAATAAAATTTAAAATTTTCACAATTTCTTTTAAAATTTAAATTTATTTAAATTTAAAAATTCAAATTTATATGTATTTAAAATTTAAAATTTAAATATTTCTAACATTTGAATTTGTAAAAGTTTTTATATTAATAATTTTTAAAATTTAGAATTTCTCAATTTTTAAAACTCAAAATTAAACTCTTTCAAAACTTGGATTTTAAAATTTTAATTTAAAAGATTAAGAAATTAAAATAAACATTTTGAAGATAATAAAGTTTAAATTTTAAAAATATTTAACCTTTCACATTTTAAATAAATTTTTATTTTAATATTTTCAAATTTAAATTTTATTATTTTTTATATTTTTATTTTTTTAAATAATATTTTAAATAATAACTATTATTAATTAATTATAATAACAATAATTATAATATTTAATCAATATATAATGTTTTCACAAATTTTAATAATTTGGATTGAAAAACATAATTTTGAAATTAAATTATTTAAAATTTAATCAATTAAATTAAATTAAATTATACTAAATCATATTAAATTGTAATAAATTATATTAAAATAATAAATATTAAATTAAAATTATTTTAATTTAATTAAAATTCAATTTTTAAAAACTGAAGCTAATTTCAATATTTTCACTTCCACCTGTTCCATTTGTCAGTTAATATGATTATCACTTATATCATTGCCATATGTCATGACAACTTACACAAAATAACACAAAAAAGCCAAATTTAAATTCAATAAAATCAAATAATTTAATTAAAAAAATGAATTTCCAAAATAACCTTCAAGTTTTCAACATTTTTTTTCACTTTAATTAATTTGTTTTCACTTCAATTCAAATTAAATTCCAATTAATTCCAATAAAAACTTATAATTGATGCTATTTTCACATCTAAATAGCAATTAAAAAGTATAAATTTCAATTTAAAAATCAACAACAACAAAACAAGTCAGCTGTTGCAGGTCTTCTCAATCTATATTCACGATACACACCAAAAAAAATGTATTCAGCACCAACAACAACAACAACAACAACAAAACCGGCATTCAATAACTGATCACTGACCTGCACAACATTAACATACTTCACACACATGCTCAGTTCCTCTCTTTGTTGTTGTTGTTGTTGTATCGGCCAATACTCACGCAATTTAATTTGTTACATATTTTGAGACTTACAGGCAGACAAGGCCGTTTGGCAGCAAAAAAAAATTGACATAAAAATTGTGCCTTAATTTGTGCCTTCTTTTCTTATCAATTTTTTATTATCTGATAACTTTTTTTTTGTAATTTAGATAAAGGAACTTATTGTAAAATTTAGTCATTCTTATGGGATGATCAATGTCTAAATCAGTGGTGGACAACCTGTGTGACGCGGCACTTTAGTCCTCATGAACCGTATGCCGTGTGCGGTTATTGTAATTTAGATAAAAAAACTTATTGTAAAATTTAGTCATTCTTATGGGATGATCAATGTCTAAATCAGTGGTGGACAACCTGTGTGATGCGGCACTTTAGTCCTCATGAACCGTATGCCGCGTGCGGTTATTGTAATTTAGATAAAAAAACTTATTGTAAAATTTAGTCATTCTTATGGGATGATCAATGTCTAAATCAGTGGTGGACAACCTGTGTGATGCGGCACTTTAGTCCTCATGAACCGTATGCCGCGTGCGGTTATTGTAATTTAGATAAAAAAACTTATTGTAAAATTTAGTCATTCTTATGGGATGATCAATGTCTAAATCAGTGGTGGACAACCTGTGTGACGCGGCACTTTAGTCCTCATGAACCGTATGCCGTGTGCGGTTATTGTAATTTAGATAAAAAAACTTATTGTAAAATTTAGTCATTCTTATGGGATGATCAATGTCTAAATCAGTGGTGGACAACCTGTGTGATGCGGCACTTTAGTCCTCATGAACCGTATGCCGCGTGCGGTTATTGTAATTTAGATAAAAAAACTTATTGTAAAATTTAGTCATTCTTATGGGATGATCAATGTCTAAATCAGTGGTGGACAACCTGTGTGACGCGGCACTTTAGTCCTCATGAACCGTATGCCGTGTGCGGTTATTGTAATTTAGATAAAAAAACTTATTGTAAAATTTAGTCATTCTTATGGGATGATCAATGTCTAAATCAGTGGTGGACAACCTGTGTGATGCGGCACTTTAGTCCTCATGAACCGTATGCCGCGTGCGGTTATTGTAATTTAGATAAAAAAACTTATTGTAAAATTTAGTCATTCTTATGGGATGATCAATGTCTAAATCAGTGGTGGACAACCTGTGTGACGCGGCACTTTAGTCCTCATGAACCGTATGCCGTGTGCGGTTATTGTAATTTAGATAAAAAAACTTATTGTAAAATTTAGTCATTCTTATGGGATGATCAATGTCTAAATCAGTGGTGGACAACCTGTGTGATGCGGCACTTTAGTCCTCATGAACCGTATGCCGCGTGCGGTTATTGTAATTTAGATAAAAAAACTTATTGTAAAATTTAGTCATTCTTATGGGATGATCAATGTCTAAATCAGTGGTGGACAACCTGTGTGACGCGGCACTTTAGTCCTCATGAACCGTATGCCGCGTGCGGTTATTGTAATTTAGATAAAGGAACTTATTGTAAAATTTAGTCATTCTTATGGGATGATCAATGTCTAAATCAGTGGTGGACAACCTGTGTGATGCGGCACTTTAGTCCTCATGAATCGTATGCGGTGTGCGGTTTTGGGTCATGTAATGGAGCTAATGTCCCAAGGTGTGTCGTAGACCACAAAAAAAAAGGTTGTCCACCACTGCTCTAAGTCTTGAAAGATTGATGAGATTGGAATCTATGGGAATATCCCGAAAGACACAAGTTGGTTAACAGATCCAAAATTCGACTCCAACTCCAAAACTGGACGATACAGCGAACCTCAATTTTTTGCTGTCCAAATGAGTCGAAATTAGCTAATAAGCCACTGTCAGGACAACATTGAGTCTTAAAAGCCTTTTGTTGTAACCTTAGCTCTACTTACTCACTTACGTACCACGGCACATCTTGGTGGTAAGTCACAACCGAGGAGATTGCCCCTAAAACCCACACTTTCCCATTCCTTCCTGAATGCGTCCCTGACACATGGCTCCGATGGGCTGGACACGTTATTAGAAGACCTAAAGAAGCTCCACTAAATAAGGTCTTTAAGTCAGACATTGTGGATTGTAAAAGAGCTCATGGAAGACCGAGGACCTCCTGGAAGGAAGCTGTCGATAATTTGGTATTGGCAATTGACAGGCGGAAGAACCAGCTTTAAGCGACATCTGAGTGGAGGTCATGGATCACAGTTGATCTGTACGGGCAGCGAATTAAGTAAGTTAGTATTAATGCGGCCCGCAACACACATGTTGGACAGCACTGCTATAGGGACAAAGGAATTGATTCTGAAAATTATGAAATTTCTGCAAATTTCCCTAACAGACAGACATACAGACCACCTTTAGGTACCATAGTGGCATGTCCATATCATATAAGCATGCTCTTAGCCTATTAGGCATGTCTGAACCTTGATTGAATCTTCAGTTCTATTTATTTAAATAACAGAATAATTTGAGAAATGTTTAGGTAATCAAACACCGTTCCTACATGATTCTCATGAATTTTTGTTTACTTTTTTTTGAATGAAATTTAATTAATTTATTTTTAAGTAATATGAAGCACCAGAGTATGGCCGTCTCAAATTCGAATTTTTTGACATTTGATTCTCGAAGAAATTCGAACATTTCGAACTCAAGTTATTTTAAAATAAAAATTTACGTTACGAAGAAAAATATAAATAACGGTCAAAAAAAAATTTGAATTTGAGCGACAAAAATTTTTTTTTTTTTGAAAAAAATTAACAGTCGTTTTTGAGAAAGCCACACTCTGTGAAGCACATGCTCTGACTTACTGACATTGTATAACAAGTTCCTATAAATAAGCACTTGATATTGGTAATTGGTAAGCTATAGAGCCAGCTTTAGACGTCATTTGAAGGATGCTATGGATCAAAGTTGATCTGTACAGCCAGCAAAGGAAGTAAGCAAGTGAATCTGTATCATGCACCTTGACACTAGGTCCATTGCTGGGTACATCAGGTCTTATGACGTACTCGTGTCTTTGTAATGTGCAAAGCATGCAAGTTGCTCGGATCTGACTATAAACTGTAGGTCTAGTGGATGTGGTTCCAACAGATTTAAATTGCAGTGCCTCCAGCTCATAAGGCTGGTTCCTTCAAGCCATATGGCTTTCAGCAATAAAGCCATATATCCATGAAGTCATCACTTGGTGTCAGGGCTGTAATTACTTCAAAAGTACAAAACAGCGCCTGCAATATGGAGTTGCCTTCCAAAAACCAAAATTAGAGTCCGGACTCCATTAATGGCACCTTCACATTGGAGCCCTGCCTACTCTGGTTGATGTCCAACCATACAGATCAAGCTAGACACAACAGCACAAGAAACTTGCTGTCCAACTGTTGCTTTATTAATGTCTTACGATTCACAGTTGATCAATAGGAACTAATCATCAATATAGCCATAAGTTGAGTCACAATAGACAATTTCAGGTGTCATTTGGGTATGGACATGAATCACAATTGAATCAGCAGTAGCCATACTCAATAGATGACTTAATGTCCAAGAGTCATTTATCTTAGTGCTTACTTACTGGAACCAATGCTCTGACTTGAAGCCTAGGCTTCACATGCTTCACTGTCTTTAGTGGACGGCAGCCTCGACACACCTTGGCGGCAAGCCTGAATCGAAGCAGCACATGACGTTCGGTTCTTGGCATCTTCAAGCACTTTTAGTGATACACAGGTTGTCCAGCACTGCTGTATCTTCTATAATTGGCAGAGGTTATCCAGGAAGTCATCCACAAGTGCCACAACCAAGGAAGTAAGCAATTGGTACAACAGATTAGCATTCGCAGTGACCCTAACTCATTAGGCTCGGTCAGTTCTTACTAGTTAAGAAAATGTACAGTTTTTGCCTATGGCATGTGCCTACTTGGCAACTTTGATTCTGAATAGCTAGAAATCGATTCAAAAGTTGGTCCTATATAAGCGTAAGCCTGCAGAGTCAGAGCTCAGGCAGGGACATAGCCTAGAGGGACCAATGAAGGCACGGACAGTTAGAAAACCGTTTATTTTGTAACGTTTTTTTTATTTTTGAATTTATTATTTTCATGGGCATGGGCAAGGCTTTGCTCCTGCATGGTCCATTGGAGGCACGGACCCCCCTGACAATTGGAAAACCGTTTATTTTGTAACGTTTTTTTTATTTTTGAATATTTTTTTTAAAAAAAATTCAAAAAATAACGGTCGCTACCCTATATGTGAAATTTTCAGGCTTTGCTCCTAGACTTTTGGATTATTTAACTGATTATGAAGCCTAAGAATCCAAGAGTACATCCAAAAAACATCAAATAACCTCGACATCATAATGACTTATATGAAACTTATTATGGAATTTATTTATAGACATTTACAAAGTCTATTTAAAGACATTATATCCAAAATTTATTCAACACACCTCAATTTCTTACATTATTTTAACTTTTTTTCAACTTTTTTTTTTTTTTAAATTTTTTTAATCCAAAATTTTAAAATTTTAAAATTAATAAAAAAAAAAATTTTTTTACTAAATTTTAATCAAAAACACATCACAATCTGAACTGCTCATAGGCACAGTAACGTAAATACTAAATCACAACACAATCTCAAAAAAAGAATGTGAAAAAAAGAGAGAAAATACAAAAAAAAAGAGCGACTGAATGCGACTCGATTTGTGCGTTATTCTTTCAATGAGTGACAAATACCAAATGAATAAATGTTCGATAAAGTCTACGATAAATTCCACAGCTGGAGTGAAGCACAAAATAAAAATATGAAAATGTAGAAATTTTTACGCTGCATTTCAGACTTTGGACGATTTTATTTCTGTGTCATTTTCTGTGTCATTTTAGGTTAGGTGTAGGTTAGGTGTAGGTTAGGTGTAGGTTAGGTGTAGGTTAGGTGTAGGTTAGGTGTAGGTTAGGTGTAGGTTAGGTGTAGGTTAGGTGTAGGTTAGGTGTAGGTTAGGTGTAGGTTAGGTGTAGGTTAGGTGTAGGTTAGGTGTAGGTTAGGTTGTGCCGATTTTGGATCAATTAACCCACACGTGGTATTCAGTTCAGATTTTTGAGAATGAGATTAAATTGAGAGTAATCCTCTCTGAGTATTATTGTAGCTTATAACTGAAGAGAGTAAAATTCTTTGGATGTCCACTCATCTACATAAGACAATTTGGCAATAACCGTGACTGTATTAATATTAACATCTACATTTGCAACAGATCAACACATTGATACACAGAATTTGATTCTACGACATTTAAATGCCAAAGGATCATTCTAACAGCCATGATCTTGACATTGAAAAACGGATAAAATGTATCATCCTCTATTCCATGAATAGCATATAGTCTGAGAAATGGTAAAGGAACAATCGATGCCTTTAATTTGGAATATATTTCAGAGAATTGAATGCTGGATGTAGAAGGAAGAGAATACACCTGAATGCGTTACTTAATCAGCACATGATCCCATATATGAAAAAATCTCCAAAAAAATGAATTGAAATGCCAAACAAAAAACATGTTATCGACCACATCTTCTGTTTTTGTTGTTGTAATCTTGTGTTTTGAGATTTTTTTTGCTGTCCTCTCTCAGTTTTCGTGCTGCTTACCGACGGTAAAGATCGCTGCTATTTAGTCGAGTTTGAATAAGAAGAAGTCAAAAATGAATGTGAATATTTTGATAATTTTCTGTGGACTTTTGTGGATGCAAAACTGTGCTGATGCTCAATCAGCTGACTGTGACTATCGCATACTAAATTATTGGACTGTTGGTTTCTTAAGTCAGAACAAAAGCCACTATTCCTGCTTCTTAAGCACAGAATTGCAAAGTTCTATCTACACAGTGACAACAATCAACGGACAACATGAATTTGGATATACTGATGATGACGTCACATACTTGTACATTAGCAACGGTAGCAGCATCAACACATTTTCATCAATTTACTGTGAAAAATTTAAAAATCTTGAAGTTATAAAAGCAGACGCTGTTTACACAATTGATGGAAATTCATTAGAAAAGTGTGAAAATTTGGATGTTTTGGATCTACATGGAGTTCAGCTTAACTCCATCCCTAATGAACTGCTCACCAGAAATTCAAAACTTTCAAAAATATGGATAACAGACAGTCAAGTGACAACATTGCCTGAAAATTTATTTTCATCCCAAAATAATCTCAAAGTATTAAGTTTAGACGGGAATCAAATCAACTTTTTGCCATCAAATATTTTTAATCCACTGATTCAACTTGGACATCTTGATTTATCCAATAACAAGCTTCAGTCAATTGACTCAAAATGGTTTAGAAATTTAGGCAATTTAAAAGAACTGTATTTATTTGAAAACCAAATTTCATCAGTTCCAGATAAATCCTTTGAGATTTTGACAAATTTAGAGGAACTTGCCCTTAATAATAACAGGATCAAGTTCCTAAATTCTGATTCCTTTGTTGGTCTACATAACCTCAAAAAACTGCTCATCTTTAACAATGAAATCTCAGAACTGCCACACAATACTTTCAAATCTTTAAGAAATTTGGAATTTTTAAGATTGGATAATAACAAATTAACTATAATTGATGATGCATCCTTTGGTGTTCATAAGAATTTATATATAGTTGCTCTGGATAACAACAAAATCAATCAAATTGATGAGAAATTCATTGATAATACAGCAATTAATATAATATCCATATTAATGACTGGCAACATATGTAGTAATGAAGAGTTTGTCGGAATTGTAAACATCAAAGTGGGTCTGAAGACCTGCTTTGAGAATTATAAAGCAACAAAGGAAGTCACTCGTACTTATCAATGTGGACGGCCTGTCAAAGGAGCTGGAACTATTATTGGTGGCAGATATGCTCCAAGGGGTAACTTTCCATGGTGAGTACAGCATGTACATTAACAAAAGTCATAAAATGTCGACTTTCATTCTTTTCAGGGTTGCAGTCCTGTCTACTCCATCTGGTGACCTTTTTTGTGGAGGAACGCTTGTGTCTAGCCGAAAAGTGGTGACTGGTAAGTCTAAGGATATATGCTTTGGGCCCAGAGTCTTAACCAACCTTCTCTTTTCCCTCATTGCAGCCGCACATTGCATTCAAGATAAAGAAAAGGAAACGCCGACGTTGGCACGTGAAATCATCGTTACACTTGGCACTTACAACCTGGACAAAAAAGTTGAAGTCGGAAGAGCTTCTCATGCTGTTCAAAGTATCAATATGCATCCTGATTGGAATACGCTCACACAGGCTTTTGATGCTGACATTGCTGTGCTGGTTGTGGACCGAGAAGTCACATTGAGTGAATATATCCAACCAATTTGTATCATCCAAGCTACATCTGCATCAACTGGTGTCGTTGTTGGATATGGAGTAAGTGAAGACGGTACAAAAAAGCATGAAAATATCCCCAAAATACTCGAAACTCCAATTCACAGCAATAAAGACTGTTTTAAGAACAACGAGGCACTTGCGGGACTTTCCAGTGGACGAACATTTTGTGGAGGAACTGGAACTGGAATTGGAGTTTGTCGTGGTGACAGTGGAAGTGGATTGATTGTGACTGATGGAACTACTTATTATCTTCGTGGAATTGTGTCATCATCATTAATTGGTGGACCTTATGGATGTGATGTTGATACTTATTCTGTATTTACGGATGTGACTAAATACATCGATTGGATCAATAACGTGTCCACAAGTCGATTTGACTAATCACAGTCATGACATGTCATACAATTGCTGTCCAGTCTATTATATTATGGACATAAATATATTAATCTTGGTACTTTTGCTAACATTTTTGTAATAATTTGGGTGATTGGAAATAAAAGTTATAAAATTTTAATAAATTAATTGACCGTCGTAGTCACTGTGTAATCCATGTAATGCATTTTCAGCACTTTTTGGTTCCTTTTATCACGACCTGAATTAATATCGTTAAAATATTTAATTTTTTGCTTTTTTTTTCAATGAATGGATTTCATGCAGAGTTGCGAAGGCCGATGTCGGCGGCCGAGAGAATCGGCCAGTCGTTCGCCGTTTTTATCGGCCATCGTTTTTTATCGCTCACCATTTTTTATTGGCTAACGTTTTTTTAAAAATTACAAAAGTCCTCGTGTTATTGATCGAGCGACTTAAGCACATTTTTGTCCCAGCAATCAGTAATTGATTAATAAGTCACTTTAAAATCTACAAAACGAGATTCAGTAGGATCAAAGTCACTTCCTAACTCACAAAACGAGATCCAGTAAAATCCAGTTCACTTTCCGGTCCACAAAACGAGATCCAGTAGGATCCAGTTCACTTCTAGACCATTAAAACAAGATCCAATTGGATCCATATAACATCCAGACCCTTAAAAACATGATCTAGTAGGATCCAGTTCTCTTTCAGACCTAAATAACAAGATCCAGTAGGATCCAGTACACTTTCAGACCTAAATAACAAGATCCAGTAAGATTTAAGTCACTTCAAACTTTGATCGGTAAACACTGTAAAAACATCGAAAACATATGAAAAACACTGAAAAACAATGAAAATTCGTGTTATTGTTTTTGTTGTTGTTGTTTATGAAAATGAAAAATTGTTAATTATAGCATATATGCGTTGATTTGAAACTTTTAAACGCCGTTTTTTATCGACCGCCATTTTGAAAAAATAAACGGCTCGCCGTTTTTATCGCTCGCCGTTTTTGGCCGGCCGATAAAATCAGGCCGTTTCACAACTCTGATTTCATGCTGATTGTCAGGAACTCCACAATGAACCAGAATACCACCTGACTGAACATTCACTTCCTCAATCATCTCTAAATGCTTTAATTTATTACAAATTTTCAGAATTTTTACAAATTATGGCTGGATACATTGCATTGATATACCCTGGGCCATGCAACTGTGCAGAGTTGGAAAAGAAGCACAACATCATTAAGAACAGCTCAACGTGCATATTTTGGGATTACAGATTGGGTCAGAGTCATGGAACATGACTGCTGTGGACGAACAGCATTTTTGCGTCTTAGTAAGGAAGATTCTCAGATTCATTTTAGGACCTAAGATGATAGTTTACCTATGTAAAAGCAGGAAAAGCATGGAAGTGTATCAGCTTTTTAGTGACGCTGACATTCTAAAGCGAGAAGCATCTTCGATGGACAGGACATGGAATTAAAAGACTTGTGGAAGCTCCAGTAAGTAAGGTATTAAAGGTGGACATTGTAGATGACTAAAGGTCACTTGGACGGCCAAACAACTCATGGTAAGAAGCTGATGGTATTGCATTTGGAATCGGGAATTGGCAAACGATATCCAGCAATAGAGCTGGTTTTAGATCTGATACAGCATGTGCTTAGTTAGTCCTTTACCATCTGTAACGACTGCTCCTATGCTTATTTGTGTTACTTTATTGGATATTGACTAAGACTCAATTAAACACACTCAACTGACTGCATATGCATGCAAATGTGAATAATAGAACTAAGATATGCAATATTGGACAGGCAAAGAATAAAAATTTTTGGCACATTTCAGTATAAAAGGCACTAATGTCCATACTTTGTCCGTTTTTACATGGAAGGTTCTAGAGACTTGAAATTTGGCATGCTGGGAGCTTCTATGTCTAGGAACTGACAGACGAAATGATTATGGAATTGATCACTTCCTATCCGAGTTATAGCTAGTAGGAAGTGACTTTTTACTTGACATTTTTTATTTTAAGTCATAACTATTGCATGCTTTATACTTACTTGATCCATGACTTCCTTTCTATGAGCTCTACAGCTTGTTTATCTACTATCTCGATTGACAGCTTCTTACCATGAGTTTTTTGGCCTTTCACGTTACCTTTAGTCATTTACAAAATCCGCCTTAAAGACCTTACTTACTGAAGCATCCACAGTTCTTCTAATAACATGTCCTGTCCATCGAAACCTGTTTACTGTTACTCGATTTAAAATGTCAGCGTTTATTACTTTTTCGTGGTATAGGACGTCAATCCAAGCCACATAGAAGAGCGGAGTCAAATGAGGCTCTGGGTGCTCAGTCGTAGCAAGTTGCCATCCTTATATGCAAGCTACGAGAGCCAAAAAGAATGCTGAACTAGAAGATTTATAACAATCTGTATTATAAACACCCAATTCCTTTACTGATACAAGAATGGAAGCCATGTGAAGCCATTCTGTGAAGTCGAAAATTGAGGGGTATCAGGGGGAATCGGGGTGTAATGTGAAGCCACGTGAAGCTTAAAATTCTGAAGATGCGTGCCACGGGCGCACTAAATACTCTAGTTTAATCAATATTCAGCTTCAAGACAGTCAAATAAACTCAATTGATGATAAATTCATTGACAATATTGTAAAAACTATCAGCATGTCCAACAATATTTACAACAGACACGCAATGATAGAGAACTTGATTAAATCCTTCAACAATTAACAATCTAGAAGTCAACCTGAATCTCAAAAATTATGTGACGTGTCAATGGCATCACTTTCAGCCTGACAATTTGTAAGGAAATGATCATGTCTGTTAGAATGTTAATTGACCATTTATATGTCAGAGAATTGAATGCTGGGTGTAAATGACCCAAGATTATAAACAAAAATATTCATTTTGGCGGTAAGTAATTAGCGAGTGACGTCATGAATCAAGACTGTCTCAATAAAATATCTGCTAATTTGTTATAGATGAATGTCCAAACAATAATTTTAATAATTTTTAGCTGTCCTCTCTCAGTTTTTGTGCTGCTTACCGACGGTAAAGATCGTAGCTCTTAAGTCGAGCTTGAATAAGAAGAAAAAGTTATAAAAATTAATTAATTATCACCAAAAATGAGTGTTAATATTTTGATAATTTTCTGTGGACTTTTGTGGATGCAAAACTGTGTTGATGCTCAATCAGCTAACTGTGACTATGACATACGAAATTTTTGGACTTATTATTACTTACAACAGGACATACCCAACTATTCCTGCTCTTTACACACAAATATAAAAAGTTCTATTAACAAAGTGACAACAATCAATGGACAGCATGAATCTGGACATGCTGATGATGACGTCAGATACTTGTACATAAGCAACGGTATCAGCCTAAACACATTTTCGTCAATTTTTTGTCAAAAATTTAAAAATCTTCAAGTCATACAGTCAGATGCTGCTGCTGTTTACACAATTGATGGAAATTCATTAGAAAAGTGTGAAAATTTGGAAATTTTGTATCTAAATAGAGCCCAGCTTAACTCCATCCCTAATGAACTGCTCTCCAGAAATCCAAAACTTACACAAATATGGATTATAAGCAGTCAAGTAACAACATTGCCTGAAAATTTATTTTCATCCCAGAATAATCTCAAATACTTATTTTTAATCGGGAATCAAATCAGCTTATTGCCATCAAATATTTTTAATCCACTGATTCAACTTGAACAACTTGTGTTACGGTATAACAAGCTACAGTCAATTGATCCAAAATGGTTTCAAAATTTGGGCAATTTAAAAGGATTAAATTTAGGTGGAAACCAAATTTCATCAGTTCCTGCAGCACCCTTTGGTGTTGTTTTGAAGAATTTAGTTGAAATTTATCTGGATAACAACAAAATCAATCAAATTGATGAGAAATTCATTGACAATACAGCAGTTGATACGATAAATATGAGGGGCAACATATGCAGCAATGCAGAACTATTTGAATTTAAAGAAATCAAGGTTGCACTGAGGACATGCTTTGAGAATTATAAAACAACAGAAAAGCAGCATGTTGAAGTCACTCGTACTCAGCAATGTGGACAGCCAGTCAAAGGAGTTGGAAATATAATTGGTGGTAAATTTGCCACAAGAGGTGACTTTCCATGGTAAGTACAGCATGTACATCAACAAAACTTATAAAATGTCGACGTTCCTTATTTTCAGGGTTGCAGTCCTGTCTACAGCATCTGGTGAATATATTTGTGGTGGAACACTTGTGTCTAAGCAAAAAGTTGTAACTGGTAAGTCTAAGGATGTAAGCTTGGCATGTTTACTGAGGCTTAACACTCAAACAACCCTTCTTACCTCCCTCATTATAGCTGCACATTGCATTCAAAACAAACATGCTCCAAAGCCGACGTTAGCGGGTGAAGTCATCGTTCGACTTGGTATTTATGACCTGGACAAAAAAGTTGAAGTCGGAAGAGCATCTTATGCTGTTCAAAGTATCAATATGCATCCTGATTGGAATACACTCACACAGGCTTTTGATGCTGACATTGCTGTGCTGGTTTTGGACTCAGAAGTCACATTTAGTGGATTTATTCAACCAATTTGTCTGGTTCGGGCTTCATCTGCATCAACTGGTGTCGTTGTTGGATATGGAGTAAGTGAGGACGTAACAAAAATCCATGAAAATATCCCCAAAATACTCGAAACTCCAATTCACAGCAATAAAGACTGTTTTAAGAACAACGAGGCACTTGCGGGAATTTCCAGTGGACGAACATTTTGTGGTGGAACTGGAACTGGAATTGGAGTTTGTCGTGGTGACAGTGGAAGTGGATTGATTGTGACTGATGGAACTACTTATTATCTTCGTGGAATTGTGTCATCATCATTAATTGGTGGACCTTATGGATGTGATGTTGATACTTATTCTGTATTTACGGATGTGACTAAATACATCGATTGGATCAATAACGTGTCCACAAGTCGATTTGACTAATCACAGTCATGACATGTCATACAATTGCTGTCCAGTCTATTATATTATGGACATAAATATATTAATCTTGGCATTTTTGCTAACATTTTTGTAATAATTTGGGTGATTGGAAATAAAAGTTATAAAATTTTAATAAATTAATTGCTGTATTTTTGACCTTTTTGAATCTTACAGGATATTAAGCACAAATTTGAGAACAATTTCATACTTTTATTGTCATATCCATTGAGCAGCACAATACAGTGGAACATTAAGGCTTCACTTCACTGTCTGGTCTATGACAGGATGTTCTACTCGAGCATACATTTTATTGATTATTTCACTTCCAATTCTTAATCGGACATCCTTCTTGTTCCATCTCATGCTTTCCTATTCCTTTTCCCCTTATGTCCATCATATAATAACATTGGGACGCTACTTCCAGTTGCCATTCCTTTACTCTCAAAATCAACACTTCCACCGACACTTTCCTTCATGTCAAATATTATTAACTGACGAGATTAAGTTCTGTGGATGTCTACAGACATTGTTTAAACGCGACAATGGGCACCTGTGCGACCCAGCCAAGGATGTAACTAAGAAAGCTCATCATTTTGGATCGTACTGACGTCAAAGTCCAAAACTGACTGTGATTGAACTTATGAGACCTGCATCAGGCTTATTTGACTCTGACTTGACATCAGTTTCGGTTTAAATCCAAATCCACATCATCTGGTGTGACTCAGAGCTACCTAAGAATGTTACTTAATAAATTAAATCGATCCAATGAGCCACAGCCGCTTTTGGACAGTAATTTAGGAAGTAGAACAAATAAAAATTTGGTCCGAAAAAATATCTGGAAAGGCACACGGCATGAAAATGTCAGAATATACGTCGTGTGTCCTTCGGGCATAGCTTAATACTCATTATAGTCATAGTTGTGGTCACCCGAATAGGACAACCAGTTCCAGGTCGGCGATCCTCTGATTTAATGCCATTTTCAGTTCCGTACCATGCCAGAGTCACATCAACGTGATGTTCCGCCTCTCTGAGTATTCCTGGAACTTATAACTGAAGTGAGTAAAATTCATTGGATGTCCACTCGTGTTATTTAATTGACAATTTGGCAATAACTGTGACTGTATTAATTAAGAACTTATTTCCATTTAACACAGATCAACACATTGATGGATAGAATTCAATTCTCGGGCAATTAACAATCATACAGACATGACAATTGGCACAGACAATTTAAATAGACAGGAATTGGTAAATTAGGGCTGAATGGTCATGTCTGTTAGAATGTTAATTGACCATTTATATATCAGAGAATTGAAGACTGGATGTAGAAGGAAGAGAACTGAATGAAGCAGGAAGTGCTGGTCTGGTTAAGGATTTAAATCCTATGACTGGAAACTATAGGTACGGTTTGATGCTGTAGACCACCTGGAATAGTAAATAAATGAGCCAGTATTGAAGATATCGGTTCCATTGCTTTTAGAGCATTTTCCTTCAGAATTACTGACTAGATAGACAAAAAAGTCAACAGGGGAAGCACTTAGCGGATATCCTAATAGTCCATATTTATTAACACTTTTTTAATACAATTTAAATTATTATTGACATCAAATTCGAATTTTTCGACATTAGACTGTAGAAAAATTCGAACATTTCGAACTCAACTTATTTTAAAATAAAAATTTACGTTACAAAAAAAAAAATTTAAAATAACGGTCAAAAAAAATTTGAATATTAACGACAAAAAATATTTTTTTGAAAAAATTAACGATAATTTTTGACAAAGCCACACTCTGATTGACATTATGCTGACTTCCCATCAGACATGATTGCCTGAAATTGTCGAACCAAATTGTCAATTTGACCTTGAAAATTCCTCTTTAATCTTAAATGTCCATCCTTTTCCCTATCAAGTTCCTTCTTGTATTCATCTAGCTGCTGACTTAACTTTAATGTTGTGCCTTGCAATTCCTGTACATCCATACTTAATTTAGCATTTAATGACTTAAGCTCAGCAACAGTTTGTGACAATTTTTCATCAGCTTCCTTTAGTTCCTCAACATCTCTAATACGTGTTTCGTCATAGATTTCATGCCTTACATCCAGCAAGTTCATCTTAGCTTCATATCCATTTGAGCATTCCTTCAAGCTATTGATCACTTTATCAGAATCTGGAAATTTTAAGACATAATTTTTGATGGATTTCTGATCAGAATTAAGAAAATTGAATGACAAGGAACGTTTAAGGTCTGCAATGGATGCATTGATGTTCCGTTCATAGACTGGATTATTGGCTGCAAATTGATGAATATTTGGATTTGACTTGAAATTTATATAGTCCAACTTGTGTAGATTATCAAGTAGATTTGGCTCAATGATTCCCAACTTGTTGCCGGTGAATTTTATGTAGTCTAAATTATCAAAATCATCAAATAAGTCACCAGGCAGGAAGTCAACATCATTCTGGTCAGAAATGAATTTTTGTAAATTTTTATACTCAGTCATGTCATCCTTACTAATGTCCTTCAACTTTGAATTACAAATGCTCAAAATTCTCAAATTTGGATAAAATTTTGTCAATCCTTTTGGAACTTTTGGACAGTTGCAGTCACGAAACTCAATAAATGTCACATCTGCATCGTATTTTTTGGATAAATGTTGACCGGAAATATCAAATTTTGTCAAATTTTGCGGAATTTCTTGATCTTTGATGATACATTGATAGAATGTTTCACCGGTATTGAAGATAAAGTCCTCAAATGTGCAATTTATGTCCATTTCTAGGTATCAAGTGATCCAACTGTGATGAACTGATGGCTATTGATGAATTTTTCCACTTTTTATTGCACAAAATTTTTGTTTTCAACCGACTGACTCAAGTCCACTTTTGAATGTGTCGATGTAAAGACACAATGAATCATTTTATACGATTGCCAATGTTTTTGACAAATTTTCATATGATTTTCAATGTTTTCGGCAATGTTTCATACAATTGCCAATGTTTTATGCGATTGCCAATGTTTTCGACAATGTTTCATACAAAATTTCAATGTTTTCAACAATGTTTCATACAAAATTCAATGTTTTCGACAATGCTTCATACATATTTCCAATGTTTTTGACAATGCTTCATACATATTTCAATGTTTTCGACAATGTTTCATACAATTGCCAATGTTTTGAGCTTACGAAGATCGATGTTGAAGCATTGACGAATGCAGAATTGAATTTCATAACATTTTCATATAAAATTGTCATATTGAACAGCATGGATATGTGAACGTGGCAAGAATTGAGTAACCCAACAGTAAATAGGCATTAAAAGACATGGGAAAATCATAATCAAAAACTCATTGTCTGAAGGGTTGACGCTTTACAATTAGGATATAAATTGTCAAGATTGACAACCTAACTCAACTTGACGACGGCCCAATAGAAACCACTGAATAAGCTCCTGCTGTTGATGCTCATATTTCATAAAACTATTTGTATATTTATTTAAATTTTGATTATTTTATTCAATGTTTATATGTAATTGTACATCATGTCTATAATATGATAAGGCTACTCTATAGCTTGCATGAGACTCGAATTCAATTCATGTCTACTTGTCCACACAACATTCGTGTCAAATTCAAGCTTTAGATTATCCAACTCATACAGTCAAAGAGCATGCTCACATGGTGGCTGTAAAACAGTTTTGGGCTACTTATTTTGTGTCACGGCACAAATCAGCTCTAGAAAGATTTTACTTGATAGAAGCTTAACAATCTAAACCTGGGGTCGATTTCTCCGGTGGTGTTAAGGTGTTGGTATGGTATGATGCGGTACAATGGTACATCTGATATGACAAATTGACATACCTGTTCCATAGCAATAGTGTGCGCCTGTGGTGTACCAATTCTACACCTGTGTTACTTTATAATAATGCGATGGTATTAATGCACAAAATGGTGCAACATTGGTACGGTACAGGAATATCAATTTTACTATATCAGGTGTACCATTGAGCTATAATAGACAGTAATCCATAATGTAACGCATACCGTGTACCCATACCGTGTAGCCATACAGTGTACGCATACCGTAAACCATACGGTACCACAACCGGAGAAATCGACCCCAGCAGTGTTGTCCACCACATTTTAATACTACGACACAATTTGATGATAATGTACTTAACAGAACGAAACATAATTTTGCTGATCTAATTGCTTTTGTAGACCGTAGACTGAATGTTGCATGTTGCAAATTGAATGCTTTTTCAATGTTTTAGACACAAATACGATAGATCCTTTCGATGTATAAATGCTTTTAATTACGTTTTGTTATTGTCTTCCAGACAGCACGTAATAAGTCAGTGTTGTCCAAATTATGTGCCGCGATACATTCATGCATCACTAAAATGCCATGATCCGCATTTCGTGTACGATTCCAATCATGATTAATCACTAAGGTGGGCCATGTCACGAAAAAAGGTTGTGCAGCGCTGAGCAATATTTCTACATAAATAATGATGACCTTTTGTAAGGGTCGACATCCAAACAGATTTTAAATCAATTTAAATCTTTAGATTACCGAGCCCTGATCAAGGGCTTAGTAACATTGAAGGGACAATGAGGGGTAAAATGGAATAGACGATTCTGTCATTATTGGAGCAAGTCCTTTGTGACTGAATGGTTAGGATACAGACTGGATATTTGGATCATTCTTGAGTTTGATTCCCAACAGGAGCTGATCACTCGAAGGGTTTGGATAATTGTTCAGGTAAGAATTCGGGTAAGAGTTCGGATAAGGGTTCGGTTAAGGGTTCGGATAAAGGTTCGGATAAGGGTTCGGATAAAGGTTCGGATAAGGGTTCGGATATAGGTTCGGTTAAGGGTTCGGATAAGGGTTCGGGTAGGAGTTCCTCCACACTGCCCTAAGACATCTCCCAATTGTAGACGTACACCGTGAAACCGACCCTTGATTAAGAACCAGATCATCACCACATTTCAAACGTTGCTCCTTCCAGTTGATCTTCTCTCGATTCTCTCATGAGATAAAGCCACGTGGAATAAACCGGCATAATATCAGCATAATCTAGACAACAATTCACATGTAAATTAATCCAATTGATATGCTGTTTTATTCTCTTTTTGTTTAGTCGTTGTTTACGTTCTTTTCAGATATTTTGAATGCTAATTAAATGAGATATTTCCATGTTAACTCAACAGTTGTTGTTTTTCAGGTTTATATGTCATTATTGTGCCAAAATTCAGTCAATTGAGTGGTGTTTTTGTGATTTTTTTGGTCAGATTCTTTTTGATCCATTTTGATAAAATTTTAATGCAATTTTATCGCAAAAAATGAGTGAAAGTAAAGACAATATTGATAATATTGGGAAATATTTAAACATTAATGAAGAAATTATTGAAAAAAATGAAATTGAAGGTCAAAATTGTGAGTATATAAGACTTTAATTACCATGACAAGGAAGTGTGGCGTATTCTGACGTGCAGAAGATATTTAACACTGTATTGACAATTATTTTGATTAATTAAATTAAATTTAGAATTGACTATGACTTGTGCTGTTTTGTGAATCATAAATTATCGCACAAATTGTGTCCGTTCATCTCAATACGCTTCTGCTTCCTTTTTTGTTATACCATATGTCTTAGCCAAAATTCGGAATTACCAACTCTGGTGACACCCCTGAAGTCATACCGCAAACTTCTCCTCTTACCCAACCATCTGTCCAACCCTTACCCAACCCTTATCCAACCCTTACCCAACCCTTACCCAGCCCTTACCCAACCCTTACCCAACCCTTACCCAACCCTTACCCAACCCTTACCCAACCCTTACCCAACCCTTACCCAACCCTTACCCAACCCTTACCCAACCCTTACCCAACCCTTACCCAACCCTTACCCAACCCTTACCCAACCCTTACCCAGCCTCAACCTTTACTCAGCCCTTATCCAACCCTTTTCCCGAACCCAAACGGAAACCGAATCCTTACCTCAAACCCTGACTTCGAACCCTTGCACGAACTCGTACCCATATCCGATCCTTTGCTTAGTCTTCTATCCGAAAAGAGGAAAGATGAGGTTTGGGAGGTATTGTTGACTCTCCTGTTCCCCACATTCACCCTTAATATAAGCTCAATAATCCTCAATAACAGTTTAAAAAAATCTGGCAGAATTCTGGTAGAATTAAAAATCCGGTAGAATTCTGTATTAAATCTGCCAAGAATCTGTACAAAACCTGTTAAAATTCCTTTTGAAATCCGACATAAGTCTTTATAAATCAGGCAGAAATTCTCAGAATTTTAGTAGAATTTTGTAGAAAATCCGGTAGAATTCTGTAAAAATCCGTCAGAATTCTGGAAAAATCTGACAAAATTCCTCATAAAATCTAAACTCAATAATCCTCAATAATAGTTTAATGCCAATTTATAATAAAAATTTCCCTTTTTTTTCCCCAACAGCACTTGAGCTTGTCAATGTTCTATGCAACATTGACAACACCGTCAAATCTGACGTCAGCATGTCCACAGAATCAGATTTACATCTCAAAAAACCCAATATTGTCATAAACAGAATTAATATTGAGAGTTGTGCTGGTTTTAAGCATGCCGTTGATTGTTTAGCAATAAACAAGGATCTACAAGAATCTGATGACGTCATACTGGCTACGCTGCATTTTGATGATGATTTTGAAGACTTTACATCGACTGAGTTGAATGAGCTTGGAGATTTATATCGAAATAAGTCAGTTGTGCTTTGTTGTATGTCTGATAAATTAAACAAGTTTTTAATTTATTGGAAGTCAAAGGAACTTGGCTATTTCCTGATAACGAGGCACCATGAAGACATTATGCTGGATAGTGATGCTGAACTTTATGAATTTGTAGCGGAATTCTTGGCATGGGAGCTTGGGTGTGGATATTTAGGTATGTGAGATTGTTTTGTATAAAATCTGGTAGAATTCTGCAAAAAAAAATCCGCCAGAATTCTGGAAAAATCTGACAAAATCCCTTATAAATGCCATCAGAATTCTGACAAAATCCGTTATAAATTCCATCAGAATTCTGACAAAATTCCTGTCGGTCCACACTCAAACTACTAATTATATCCTCATTTCAGGCATCTCCAGCACATTCAAAATCAGCGAGGAAGCCAATCAATTCGACATCATCTGCTTTGCAGATTCCCGTCACTACAATCTCCTCCTCCTCGCATGTGAAGCTGGTCGAGTCAGTTTAGCCATTCGCCTCTACAAATACGGTTTAAGTGCTGACGTTCCTGGTCAAAATCAAAATATTCAGGATATAGCACTACAAAATGGTCATTTTCAGCTTATTCAGGCATTATATGGAGAAGATGTGCCACTGCCCGTACCCGGAAGTATTAAGGAATATCCAGATAATTTTATGGAATTTATTGTACAGCTTGAAGACTTTTTCAACATGATTAAGGCAGACGATCTTGAAAAGCTTGAAAAAATTTACTTCCAACTTCCAAAAACACGTCATTTATATAATTTTGGCAGTGAATCAGCCCTAAAGGTAGCCATCAAGTCATCATCCTTTAAATGCTATGAATTTCTCGTCAGTCATCGACACACATTTGCACCAAATGAAGACCCAGAGGAGCTCTACGAGGAACTTGAGTACGAAGACCAAAAAATTCTGCGGGAAATCCACAACAAATACACACAAGAGTCACCCGACAAGCACATCAATGTCCTCATGACTAATTCCTTTATCGCCCATGATGTTGCCGATGCTGAGCACAAGTTGAAGATTGTCCGTAAAGCATATCGATCACTAAGTTCCAACAGCATCATCCGCATGGTCCTCATGGTCGTCGCAGCATCAAAAAACTTTAAAATTATCTTCGATTTCAACCGCGATTCCGTTAATGTTGCTGATCCGACAGCTACGTCCAATACACAAGGTCTATTTTATACATCAGGCAGGATATACATCGGTGCTAAGCAGCTCCTCAATGAAGCTACATCATGCGAGACATTAGCTATTATTGGACATGAGTTGTGTCATTATGCCATGAATCTGGTCTACGGAAATGACGCAAGACCTTACAAAGTCAACGACAACAAGACAATCCAGGAATTTGAGGACATATCCAATCATTGTGCTGCAAATATAGACAAAGAAGGTGCTGTTAATGCTGTCTATGAATATTATCCACCGGACATGCATCATGCTGAGCTGATTGTTCGTGCTGTACATCTACTGGCGCTGTATTCAAAGAATCCTGAAAAATTGACGGAAGTACGCGGAATTTTCGGATGCCTTTTTGACTTTTTCGAGAAAATTGTTGTGCCTGACATGAAGGATGCCATGCCGGAAATTGAAGGACGTGCTGAAAAGGAGATTCTCATAAAAGATAAGAAAATTTCTAAATTTAAAAAAATTTCATTAATTACTGGACTTATGGCTGTTTTTGGGTTAATTGGTGCTATTTTTGTTGGATTTAAGCTGTATAAGCCTGACTATAAATTCACTGGACTGTCAATGACTGAGAAGATTTCAGTCATGAATTCATCTGTTGTCTATAAAAATGTTGAGGTTAAGTTTAAGGACTTGTTTATTGATGGATCAATTGCCTATGAGAAGCTCACGTCTGATCATATTGGGCAGGTCCTGGATGGATCAAAGTTGAACTTTAATGATCCATATTTGCACTATTTAGATGAGCTTGTTGTCCTTAATTGGGGTAATATGACGGATAAGTTAAAGGATAAATTCCTAACCTCAAATTTTACATTCCAAAATCAGACAGTAAGGTTCATTGACCTTCATGTCCAGGCATCTAAGTCATTTGATGTCCTGACATCTCAGACTATTGTGGATGTCCTTAACGGTAATCAGCTGACTGTTGATAAAATGATTAAAAATCGGACGAAATTTTATGTTGAGCGATTCTTTTGGAATGAGGACATCCTGTACATTTATAACGAGTACAGGAACGGCAATGACTGGTTAAATGAGACACAATTTAGGGAATATTTTGATCAATTTGTGGATCAAGACATAAGTGAGTATGTCCAAAAGATGGCGGATATAAAGAATAAATCGAATAATCAGATCCTGTCCTACTTTGTGTCCAGTGCCGACAACTCATTGGACACCCTTCTTAATTTCACATCATTTCATGATAATTTCGACAAGATCCTCAACATGACAGAGTCCACAAAAATCTTCATTTTATCATCAGAAGCTGGAACTGGAAAGACAATTAATTTTGAGCAATTTGCCATAAGAATCAAGCGGAAGTACCCGACTAAGTGGGTGTCCTACATTGACCTTAAAGAGTATACAAATCTGTACCTTGAAAATGGAACTGTTGAGGATGTTGAAGGTCTACTGACCGACATACTCAACCTAACCTCAAAATCCAAATTTGATCAGACAATATTCCATGAACTTTACATGTCTGGGTCAGTTGTGCTGCTTTGGAATGGATTTGATGAAATTTCACCGACTTATAATAAATTCATACTTGATACAATCGTGTCCATCCATGGAAGTACATCAAATGTCCAATTTATATGCACAAGACCATTGTATAGTCAACAGCTTGTTGAGTCCTTAAAAGTCCTTCCATATACCCTCATATCCTTCAGTACCGACCAGCAAGTTGAATTTTTGACGAAATTCTTCAAGTCCAGGAATATTGTGGATTCTCAGGTCCAGGTCTACATTTCCAAGACCTTAAAAATTGTCAAATCCTTAAAGTCAAAAACCGCTATAGCCAAAAAGGTCGAAGACTTGAATACACCGCTCATGCTTGAAATGATTGCTGACTTAATCTCAGAAAATGACGAGATCTTCAAGTCTGAAAATATTTATCAAATTTATCAAGCTTCTGTCAATAAAAAGATCAAAATTTGGCTCAAAAATAACAAATTTGCCGAAAATTTCACAGCTGATGCACTGACTGAATATCCTCACTTCCATACAATTGACATGTACCAAATGTATGCGATAAAAAGTGAATTACGGTTCATAAGTCCACTGACCCATCTCGTTGCCGGAAAATTAAGAATAATGCGTCAAAAAGTCCCAAAGGAACTAAACAGCGTCGAAATATCACGAATGGGTATCCTGTACATTAACGGTAAAAATGAATTTAAATTTGCCCATAAAACATTTGCTGAATTTTTTGTTGCTCGATTTTTAATTGAGAATATTTATGTACCGGATAATAATGTTGATACTGACGATGCTGTTATACTGTTTCACTACTTCCAATATATCACAGAATTCTATCAAGTTGATCAAGTCATAACGACAAGATTTATGATATCATATCTACAGACACAGACCGGCAATGACGGTTTTGACTCAAAAATTGTCGACATTTTAAAGCGAAAATTTTCAAGAATTTTTTTCAATATTTTGAGGGCAAAACAGGCTGATGCCTTTAAATTTCTATTTGAATTCTTTAAAAAGGATCATAAGCTGTTGACAGACTTGCTGGAAATTGATGAAAATGAGACATTGTATACAGCATCATTTAATTGTGCTTATTTTCCGGAACTGATTGATAATTTTGATAGAAAAGTCATTAAAAGTTTGGGGAAGCAATACCTGACGGCTGATGAGTATGACAAGTTTGTGCATGGCAGGAATCAAAAAGGGATTATATTGTATGGATTGTATGCGATTAATAAGCAGTTAGTGGGTCGGGGTAAGCCTAGGACTGTCTATCATGATGACTATGACTTAAATGAGGACATACTGAACAGTGACGACTTAATGGCTGTATTAGAGGCAATTATTAAATTATTGACAAAAAGTGAGGTTAGGGAACTGCTCACATCCATATCCAGTCCATTAACATACAAAGAATTTTATTTCCTTAAGCGTCAACAGTTCTGGAATATTTCACAAAAATTTCTATCCAAAAATGACCAAAAACTTCAAATTTCAAATATTTTCTATGGAATATCAAGGCATGATGATGATGGATCCTACTACCCGTACCTATTTAATCATACTAATGACGTAGTTCCATCATCTGAGATCTTCAATCTCTTTGAATCCAGGAACATCCTCTACAGATCCGTACACAATTTTAAGCCATTTTGGGACTTTTTTGTCAGTCACACGACAATCGAACAGCAACGTGACATGCTGACTAGGAAAATTGACGGTGAATGTTACTATTACTACCGTGATTCCCCGAATCAGAAGTGCTATTTTTATCCGTCCTTTAACATCCTTCATGTGACCCTAACCAGTCAGCATTCAAGTCCATCCGAGTCAGTCACTGCCTTTGAGATTGTTAAGGACATTTATGTGAAATTATTTGATAAATCTGAGCTTCAAAAGATGATTTTAGACTCAAATGACTTTATGCCTTACATGATCAGGTTCACGGAACTTGAACGATGCACTAAGGTTGCTGACTTTTTAAAAGATTTGTTTACAGGAAGTGAAGGAAAATTGAAGGAATTTTTAAATCGACGAATAACGCCGACTAATTTTAATATTACTGGATATTTGGATAGTCTTGGTGCTGATAATATTGGTGGTAATCTTATAGTAGTGTCAGATATGCTGGATTATATTGATAAATTGCAGGGGATGTCCGAAGTTGCAGAGCTGTAGATACAAAAAGATGCAGACCGTGCTAAAAGGCAAAGGACAAGCTTTTAAGCCAGAGCTGCAAAAAAAGGCACATGTGACAGGCAAAACCGTACAAATTCTTGATAATTTGTAAGGTTTTTCTTTCAAAACCATATAAATTATTAAGAATTTGTACGGGTTTTGCCTGTCACAGGTGCCTGTTTGTAACTCTGCTTTCAAGAGCGTGATGTTCTTAAAGACATTAGCTATGCATGCTCATAGCTTACTATTTTCTAAAAAAGAATGTCTCTTTGCCTGTTAGGTGCCTACAGTTTAAGACGAAATTCAGGTAGAGCTCGAAGTCAACTTGAATTTTTGTATGGAAATGTCTACTCAAATCCATATAAAATTTGAGTCGATTTTGAGCTCAAGCTGTAAGGTACAGTCCAGAGTGTGCCTTTCTCAAAAACAACCGTTAATTTTTTTCAATAAATATATTTTGTCGTTAAATTTCAAATTTTTTTTGACCGTTACATTTCCTTTTCTTCGTAACGTAAATTTTAATTTTAAAAATAGTTGAGTTCGAATCGACAGTCTAATGTCGAAAAACTCGAATTTGAGACGGCCACACTCTGGTGCAGTCTGAGACTGCATGCCTGTGCAATGTCTAAAATATAGAAAATGCAGCCCTACGGTTCATAGCTTAAACCCTAATAAATTATAAATTATAGTAGTTTATTAAAATTATTGCAGTGGCTGACAACCTGTGTGCTGCGGAACATTAGAGTGCCTTCAAAGCAAGCATAAATCGAACTTCCGGGTGGAAATAGGTTGACTCATAATTTACAATCAAGCCTGTTTGACATTATTGAAGTGTTTTTCGATCCTTTTTGAGTTACAGCACTTTATAGTTGAAGAAATTCTTTACGTCACACCCGAACATGTCCTACAGCACACAGTTTGAACAACACTGCATTATTTTATCAAATCAGAGTTAGAATTAGAGACAGTGAGCATACTTATCTAAATTACCATGCTCATCACTATATTTAATCAATATATTTCCGCACATTTAATCTTATGGATATCCGTAGCAGACAAAGAGCGCTTTCAGAATTAGAGGGGCATCAGGGGCATTAGGGTCACGGGTCGCTCCTCCTTGAATTGAAAAACCGTTTATTTTGTAACGTATTTTTTATTTTTGAATTTTTTGTCTGCTTCCTTAAAAATTTTTGAAAAAAAAAAAGTCAGCTCCCCCTTAGGAAAACTGTCTGTCTACGCCTCCCCTGCCTGCTGCCTCAAATTGTAATTAAACAATTAAAAAATATTAATAAATTCTTAATAAAAATGTTTACTTTTTTATTGTCTGTGCTTTTTCATGTGCTTTACATGCTGTACTTTTGTCTTATATACTTCACAGCAATAATCACATTGATATGTCGTGACTGATTGCTTATATTTGTGCCTTTTTAGGACGACTTTTTCATTAAATTTCATATCACAAATGTCACATTTGAAGCTGCCTGGATTCACGTGATTCTGCTGGACATGGACATTCAAGTCGTACTGAAGACGGAATTTACGGAAGCAAATTTCACAGCTGAACTTTTTTAAGTGAACTTTTTCATGTCTTTTTAGGTCCTTGTGAGCTTTAAAGTCTTTTGGACACAATTTACACTTGAAGTTCCTGACATCAACATGGAAGTCCCTCAAGTGTTCCTTTAGTGACTCATGCTTGATTTTTTTTTGACAAATTGGACACTCAATACGGAATTTTGGAATTATTTCTCGATTTTTCCGGCCAGCCCTCCTCGTTTTCTTCAATTTTGATCCACTTAGCAGCATGTCTGTCCAAAGGCACAATTAAAATTTTGCATGGCTTTAAAATAGACACGAGTTCCAAATCAGGTTCGATTTTGATATTGTTGAGTATTTGTGGATTAATGGCTGTAAATTTGTTAGCAATTGATGATTCTGATGACGTCACAGCTTCTTTTTGAGGAACTGACAGTTTGGAAATTGGCTGAAAAAATTCTGAAATCTTTTTTGACATCTTTATGAGCTGTCGGTGTCGTAATTGGATGTTGACTAGCTGAATAATTGAAATATTGATGCTTATCATTTGTATTTAATTATTTATTGAGATTTGAGACACAGGTAAATTCTTATGCTTAATCTTATTACTACCTACAGATTTTAACAGTTTCATACACTCATGAAAAAAATTTAAAAACTGTTTTTAAAAATTTTTACAGTTACATAAACTTACTTTAAAAAATTTAGAATAAATTAAAAAAAATTGAATAATTTAAAAATTTTAAAAAATTTAAAATATTTGAAAATTTAAAAAAATAAAAAAATTTAAAAAATGCAAAAAAAAATTATAAACAATTTAAAAATTTTAAAAAAAATTTTAATAAATTTAAAAATTTAAAAAAAAATTTAAAAAATTTGAAAACGTTTAACATAATTTAAAAATTTAGAATATTTAAAAAAAAATAATATAATTAAAAAAATTAAAAATTTGAAATTTTGAAAATTTTTAAAAAACTTTCATAAGATAAAAAGCGGGAAGAATTTAAAAAAATTAGAACACAATTTTAATTGTTTAAAATATTAAAAAAAAAAAAAAATTTAAAAAAAAAAAAAAAATTTAAAAAAAAAATAAAAAATTTAAAAATTTATAAAATTTTAGAAAAAATAAGTTAAAAATTTAAAGAATTTGAAAAATTTAATTTATTTTTCATTTTTTTAAATTTTTTTAAATTTTTGAGTTTTTTTTAAATTTTTTAAAAATTTTTTTAATTTTTTTAAATTTTTTTTGTAAATTTTTTTCATTTTTTTTAATTTTTCAAAATTTCTTTTTAATTTTTTTAAATCTTAAATTTTAATTCAATTTATATAATCATTGCTTACAAAATCTCTCACATCCCACTGTTGTAATATTTCTCTATAATCATTAGAATTAAGCAACACTTTCGCATAATTTTCATAAATTTTCCCATTTTCCTTATGTCCCATAAGTCTAACATTTCCCATGAAAAACTCTCGAATTTCCTCATAAGTAAAATTTTGTTCAATTAAAAATTCCATAAAATCATTAAAATTTTCAATATTTTTCAATATTTTCACATCAAACCTAAACTTAATCACATCCATGACTGCCTGTAAGTAGCTGTCATTCCACCTATGATGCCAAAAAATTGACAAAAAATTTGCATTTTGAAATTTTCCATTAAAAATTTTCATTTGATTTTCCAAATTGAAATTTTCCATCGCAGTTCTCATAACGGAATCAATTCCGATGTCTGAAATTTCCAAAAATTTGTGGAAAAATGTCCGATTTTCCTCAATTTTCCACAAAAAATTGACAATTTTTGGGTCTTTTTTGAAAAATTTTGTCGGAATTTCAATTTTTTTTGGATCAAAAATTTTAATATCGAAATTCCTAAAATCTGGCACTGGCGATGCCAAATAAATCATCAAGTCTGAATATTCTTGTGTCAAAATGTCCCGAAAAGCTGAATTAAAGGAAGTCTTACTGACTTTACAGTCTGTAAATCCAGCAATAAATGCTTTAACAATTTGACTATCAAATGAAATTTTAAAGAAATAATGGAACAGGAATCTAAGCCTTAATTCAGCCTCATATGGATCTAGTTCCTCATCATCATTAAAATTGTAAATATTATCATAAAAATATTGCGAAATGAAGAATTTTTCGACCATTTCATCCTCAAACTTAACCTCATTCTCAATTATGTACACAATTCCTAACCTCAAAATTGACTTTAAATCCACAACATTACTTCCATTATGGATCATTAATCTGGTATATGTGAATACATAATTACTAATCATTGGATCAAAAAGACCATTTTTAAAAATTGGTTTTAATGCAAAATATTGAAGGGTTTTTTTGACGTCATTTATGGATGATCCCTGAATATTTTTGACAATTTTTTGAAAATTTTCTTCATAAATTTCATATAAATTCAAATTTTTTTCAAATTTTAACGACTTTTTTGAATTTAATTCAATGAAAATTTGGAAAATCTGAAGATTTCCATCAAAATTATCCAAAATTTCCACAAGTCTTGGTCGAATTTCCCCGATTTCCTTTCGAATTTTCCACCATTTTTCATAAATTATGGATGAATTCATAAATTTTGACCCCGCAGCATCAATAAACTTATCAATATAATTAATCTGATCATTTTTATCAAGTTTGACTAAATGATGAGCCTTAATATCCAATTTATATGTTACTGTATCCTCAAGATAGGACCTAGTAGCAATCCACTGCTTATTATCCGTCAATTTTGACACAATTTCAATTAAATTCAACAAATTATCAATTTTCTTCATTCTAGCTATATCCAACACAATTTCATCAGTTCTACCTTCAATATTCTGACCCTCCTGACCCTTTAACCCCAACATCCCATCCATACCAACCCCATCAACTCCATCCCATAACAAAATTGAATCATTTGACATAAATTTCATCTTAAAAATTTCAATTTCAATTTTTGAGGTTAAATTTAAAATTTTTAATGCCAAAAAGTCAGCAAGTGTCGTTAAATTAGCTGGAATATCCTGTAGAACTTGAATGTGCTGCTTCAGATCGACATAAGACAGCCATTTTAATGGAAATTGTTGCTTCAACTTCACTGCCATGTGACGAAAATATGTCGACTTTCCAGTTCCTCCTTTGCCGGACAGAAGTAAAAGTTTTATGGATGTAAGGTTGCTGAATGTGAGAATTTTGGCGGTTCCTGGAATTGTGCTGATGATGTTCCTATCGATGTAGAATTTAGACAGCATTTTGACACCTTTGTGGATCTAAAAATGTTAAGAAATGTTAAGCTATGGACATGATTGTGGATTTTATGGATATTTACATTCAGCAGTGGCTGTCGAACCTTCATTTTCATGTGTTTTATGTCCTTACTGTCTTGATGCTCAACTTCTCGTCTATCTGCATCATCTTCAGCATTATTGTCAACTTGAATAATCTTTCCCAGAATCGTTCCTTCTAAAAGCCTTAAGCAGTTCCTCCAGAATCAATTATTTTTATGACATCCAATGGACTCAAATCCTCACATGCTGTTGAATTTCGACCAAATAAGTCACCAAAAATGACATTGACACCTTGAAAGTCAACAGTTGATTGATAAATCTTAGTCCGAAGGTCATCAGTTAAGGATGTGCAGTTATAGACTGACTCAATGTTTGATATGGTCAGCATGAATGTCAACAAGACGGCAAATGACATAAAAATGATCAAGGATATTAAAAAGTTTCGTTTAAAGTGTGACTTGATATGGACAGGATCAATAATGTCCTTACGGATCATTGGAATCTTGTGCTGCATGTCATGTGCTATTTGTTCCTTAGAATATTTGAATAAATCACTGTAATTGACTTCACATTCTTCCATTTTAAATGGTATAGCTGAATATTTAACCAGCATGTAGGAATAATGAGCAACAAGTTCACTATGCTGCATATCCAATGGATAATGATAGACCAAATTGATGAGTTCATCCTTATGACGATTAAAATGACAAATTTTTGATATTTTATCGAATAACTTCCTTGTGAACTTCTCGTGACTGTAGTAAGGACATCCATAGTTCCTGTACACAAGATGCATGGCAAGAAGGCAAAGGTCATGAGCTATTATGCCATAAACATCAATAATTCTGCTTGGAACATTCAGATCGGCAGCAGGGATGACAATTCTGTTGGTCGAGAACATCAAGTTCCTCTTATGCTGCTCATCAATCAGGTCCAAATATTCATCCAATTTACGGTCAAAATCATAAATAATTTTGAAATTTTTTGATGCTGCGACTGTTTGAAGGATCAATGATGTGAATGGATGGACTTGGTCTAAGTATGTGTAAGCCTGTTTGACTAGGCACAGCCTTTTACTAGCATTTGGCACGTCATGTCCAACAAAGGAATTAATTGACAAAATTAACAAATTTTTGGCATCTTTTGGGATGTGTTCCTGCATATAAATCTCATCAGGTCCAACAAACACATTGTTGACATCCAGAACCTCACAAATGTCAAATTTCCCATTGACCATGGCAATTCCAGCTGCTGATTTGTTCTGTATTGAATAAAAATGACGTAAATTTGGATATTTCCACAAAATATCCTCAATTTTATGGACATTTCCATCTAAAATTGATCCATGCAGTTCCAATGTCACATCCACAAACGCCTGTATCTCCTTACTAGCCAACCTAACCTCAAAATTCTTTGGAAAGTACGAATTTGCCAGCAGTAAATCCAATACAATGTCAAAATGTTGATTTGTCCATGCAAGATCCACAGCTGTACATCCATTGACGATCTCATTGACATTAAAACCTGATTTGAGGCAGAAATTGACAACATTTGAGTCACAACATTCAGCAGCGATCATCAACAAGTTAAATCCACTCAAATTATGCAGCATATGCAGGTTGACTTTTAAAATTGATGGAAATGTTGACAGAAAATTAGCGGATATACCGCAATGTCCATCGATTCTCAGCGACGATGACAAAAAATTAAGGACAAATTTTGAAATTTCTTTTGGACTTTGCAGCCACAACAAGTTTTGGTGCTGAACTTTCCAGTAAATTTGGACATTTTTGTTGTTGTAATTTTCAAAGAAAATGAGGAAAATTTTCTTGTTAAATTTTCCGATGAATTTTTGGATATCCAACGGATTTATGGATTCAAAGTCAGCAATGTCAATTTTGAGGATGAAACATGAAGCTTGTCGGTTGAAGAAACGAATAAATGATTTTTTGGTGAGGACATTGAGGATGTCTTGAAGATTTGAGCAGCTTTTGATGAAAATTCCATCAAAATTTGTCACTTGAACTGGATGTCCTTGAATTAAGTTGTAATCAATGTCAAATAATTGGAGCTTTATGTCATTTAAGCTGTTGTTGCTGTTCATCTCAAATGTCTGCATTTCTGAAATTATTTTATTAGAAAATTCTTATTGGCTTTTCATTCAATTAATGTGGAATTGCTCAGTCATGGAAGGTCGGTCGCTTAGTCATGTTCGCTCAATTTTGGACACTGAGCGTCTAGATCAATCGGTTTTGTTCGCCCAGTCTCGGATGCTGGATTTTGATCGGTAAGTCTCGTCGCTCAGTAGTGGATGCTCGGTTCCTCAGTTTCGAACGCTCGGTTTAGGACGTTCGGTCTCAGTCGCTCAGTCTCGAACGCTCGGTCTCAGTATCGATCGCTTAGTCATGTTCACTCATTCTTGGACACGGTGTCTCGGTCACAGTCTTGGTCGCTCGATTATGGTCGATCGGTTATGGTCGCTCGGTTTCAGTTTCGATCGCTCGGTCTTAATCGCTCGTTCTCGTTCGCTCAGTCTCAGATGCTCGATCTCAGTCACTCGTTTTTTATCACTCGGTCTCATTCCCTCTGTCAAGGTCGCTCGGTTTTGATTGTTGGTCTCGTTATTTGTTCTCGTCCGGTCTTGTTCTTGGTCATTTAGTCTCCATCGTTCGGTTTTGGTCGCTCAATCTTGGTTGCTTGGTATCGGGCGCTTGGTCTTGGTTGATTGGTCTCGATTCCGGTCGCTCAGTCGTTTAGTCTTGGATGCTCGGTCGTTTGATCTCGGTTTCGGATGCTCGGTCTCGTACGCTCCGTTTTGGTCGCTTAGTCATGTTCGCTTATTATTAGACGCTCTGTCTCTGTCGATAGGACAGATTTATCGCTCAGTCTTAGTCTCATTCGCCCAGTCATAGACGCTCGATCTCAGCCGCTCGGTCGTGTTCGTTCGGTCCCTGGCTCGGTCTGAAAGGCTCAGCCTCAGTCGCTCGGTCTTGGTCGCTTGGTATCGATCATTTAGTCTCGTTCGCTCTGTGTGGTTATGCTCGATGACTCAGTTTCAAAAACTCATCAAAACATAGAGCTAGTAGGAAACCCAAATGAACATGAGTCAAATGACAATCATACATACCATAACATTGATCCATTTTTGCTGAAAAAACATTTAAAATTGGTTGAATATTTGTGTTAAATTCAAAACAGATGTGAGTGAAGCTGCTTATGTGAATATAAAATTCTCACTGATAACTATTATTTGCATCCGCTCGGTCAAACAAGTCACAATAAACTGAATGTCAACATATAATAAAAATGTTAATAAAGGTCAGTTACTCAAAAAAATCAGATGATTATGTTTATTTACTGTTTTTGGACATGATACACATAAGAGTCAGTTACTGATTATTTTCTGATGTAATCAAAAAAGCATGGAATTTTAACCTCAAAATTTGGGAATTTTAACCTTAAAATTTGGAATTTTAACCTCAAAATTTAGAAATTTTAACCTCAAAATTTGAGAATTTTAACCTCAAAATTTGGGAGTTTTAACCTCAAAATTTGGGAATTTTAACCTCTAAATTTGAAAATTCTAACCTCAAAATTTGGGAATTTTAACCTAAAAATTTGGGAATTTTAACCTCAAAATTTGGGAATTCTAACCCCAAAATTTAGGAATTTTAACCTCAAAATTTGGGAGTTTTAACCTCAAAATTTGGGAATTATAACCTCAAAATTTGACAATTCTAACCACAAAATTTGGGAATTCTAACCTCAAAATTTGGGAATTTTAACCTCTAAATTTGAAAATTCTAACCTCAAAATTTGGGAATTTTAACCTAAAAATTTGGGAATTTTAACCTCAAAATTTGGGAATTCTAACCCCAAAATTTAGGAATTTTAACCTCAAAATTTGGGAGTTTTAACCTCAAAATTTGGGAGTTTTAACCTCAAAATTTGGGAATTCTAACCTCAAAATTTGGGAGTTTTAACCTCAAAATTTGGGAATTTTAACCTCTAAATTTGAAAATTCTAACCTCAAAATTTGGGAATTTTAACCTAAAAATTTGGGAATTTTAACCTCAAAATTTGGGAATTCTAACCCCAAAATTTAGGAATTTTAACCTCAAAATTTGGGAGTTTTAACCTCAAAATTTGGGAATTATAACCTCAAAATTTGACAATTCTAACCTCAAAATTTGGGAGTTTTAACCTCAAAATTTGGGAATTTTAACCTCTAAATTTGAAAATTCTAACCTCAAAATTTGGGAATTTTAACCTAAAAATTTGGGAATTTTAACCTCAAAATTTGGGAATTCTAACCCCAAAATTTAGGAATTTTAACCTCAAAATTTGGGAGTTTTAACCTCAAAATTTGGGAATTATAACCTCAAAATTTGACAATTCTAACCACAAAATTTGGGAATTCTAACCTCAAAATTTGGGAATTTTAACCTCAAAATTTGGGAATTTTAACCTCAAATTTGGGAATTTTAACCTAAAAAATGATTCAAAATCAGCCGTTACGGTGTCGTATGAGCTACCCCATCACCCTCCTCTCCATCCCCTAATCCATTCCTATCCCCAAATCTTTAACTTATTCATAGGTAAGGGAATCATTATTTTCATAGATCGGAGCTTAACAAAATCCTCTTTTGACAACAACTTCCTGGCAAATTCCTCTAAAATTTTAGATTTTTCATTTTTTTCAAATAAATTTTCAAGATTTGTCATGAAATATTCGTGAATTTCCTCATATTTAAAGTCATTGTGTGCTAAAAATTCATGAAAATTCCTTAAATTTGAAATATTTTTGACAATTGTGACGTCATAACTGTAATTTAAAGCCTTAGAAATAGCACTAAAGTTTGCACGGTGACTCCATAAAATTGACAGCAAAAATACCGACTGATTTTTACCCTTTTTTATTTTTTGTGCTGCTTCCGGACTGAAATTGTCGTCAACAACTCGACCCATTGCAATAATTTCATCAGAATTTAACGGATTTTTCAAATATTCGTGGAAATATGTCCGATTTTCATCAATTTTCCACAAAATATTGACAATTTTTGAGTCTTTTTTGAAGAATTTGGTCGCTAAATTGACCTTTTCAAGATCTGCATCTGCTGCAATTATTTCAAATAAATCTGAGTAATTTTGGCACATCAAATTTGAGAAAATTTTTGGAAATTCAGGTTCGACTTGATTTTGGTATGTCTCAATAAACCCTAGCATGTGCATAGCCACAATCTGATGAGGAACTTTGACGGAAAAAAACATAAAAAATAGAAATTCAAGTCTGTATTTTGCCTCATTTTCGTCAATTTTTACATCCTTTACATCCTTTACATCCCAAATGTTGTCAAAAAAATATTTGGCAATGAAAAAGTCTTGAAAAATTTTATCATCAAAAAATATTTCTTCCTCATTTTTATGGACAATCCCTAAATTTAAGATGCGATTGATGTTCCTGTAGATTGTGCTGTTGTAGATTTCTAGACTCTCAAAGTTCCTGTCATATTGACCGTCGATGAGATTAAATATCAGATTTTTAAAAATTGGTTTTAATGCAAAATATTGAAGGGTTTTTGTGACGTCATTTATGGATGATCCCTGAATATTTTTGACAATTCTTTCAAAATTTTCTTCATAAATTTCATATAAATTCAAATTATTTTCAAATTTTAACGACTTTTTTGAATTTAATTCAATGAAAATTTGGAAAATCTGAAGATTTCCATCAAAATTATCCAAAATTTCCACATAATCTGGTCGAATTTCCCCGATTTCCTTTCGAATTTTCCACCATTTTTCATAAATTATGGATGAATTCAGACATTTTGACCCCTCAACATCAATAAACTTGTCAATATAATTAATCTGATCATTTTTATCAAGTTTGACTAAATGATGAGCCTTAATATCCAATTTATATGTTACTGTGTCCTCAAGATAGGACCTAGTAGCAATCCACTGCTTATTATCCGTCAATTTTGACACAATTTCAATTAAATTCAACAAATTATCAATTTTCTTCATTCTAGCTATATCCAACACAATTTCATCAGTTCTACCTTCAATATTCAGACCCTCCTGACCCTTTAACCCCAACATCCCATCCATACCAACCCCATCAACTCCATCCCATAACAAAATTGAATCATTTGACATAAATTTCATCTTAAAAATTTCAATTTCAATTTTTGAGGTTAAATTTAAAATTTTTAATGCCAAAAAGTCAGCAAGTGTCGTTAAATTAGCTGGAATATCCTGTAGAACTTGAATGTGCTGCTTCAGATCGACATAAGACAGCCATTTTAATGGAAATTGTTGCTTCAACTTTGATGTCATGTGACGAAAATATGTCGACTTTCCAGTTCCACCTTTGCCGGACAGAAGTAAAAGTTTTATGGATGTAAGGCTGCTGAATGTGAGAATTTTTGTGGTTCCTGGGACTGTGCTGATGATGTTCCTATCGATGTAGAATTTAGACAGCATTTTGACACCTTTGTGGATCTGGAATTTAAATGAATTTGGGTTATTAAGCATGTATGCACAACATGGAGCATAAACAGGCATCAGTGGAGGTACAGACAGTTGCCTAAGAGGTATGCAATCAAGATCCTCAGTCACATGTGCCGATCATGCTGTTTCTCTTCCATATCCAGCTCATGTGCTTGGATACCAAGTTTGCATACCTTTTAGGCGACTATCTATGCCATACACAGCATAAAGGTACGGGGACAAGCAGGTATGAGCTCCCTTACATACCTTCAATAACGGTGGATCTACCTCTGCATCTTCAGACTTGTCTTTTCTTCCTATTTCTTTAGTTTTGTCCATTTTATAATTTTTATTGGCAGTTCCTCCAGAATCAATTATTTTCATGACATCCAGTGGACTCAAATGCTCACATGCTGATGAATTTCGACCAAATAAATCACCAAAAATGACATGAACACCTTGAAAGTCAACAGTTGATTCATAAATCTTAGTCCGAAGGTCATCAGTTAAGGATGTGCAGTTGTAGACTGACTCAATGTTTGATATGGTCAGCATGAATGTCAACAAGACACCAAAAACAATCAACATTGCTGTCAATATGTAAAATTTACATAATTTAACAGTCGATCCATGTTCTGGTGCTGATTGACTATCCATAATGTCACAAAGTCTATGCTGCATATCATTAGCCACAAGATTTTCACAAAATTTTGATAAATTTATAAAATTAACTTTAATTTGTTCCATTTTAAATGGTATAGCTGAATATTTAACCAGCATGTAGGCATAATGAGCAACAAGTTCACTATGCTGCATATCCAATGGATAATAATAGACCAAATTAATCATGTCATCATTATGTCGATGCTGCTGACAATAATTTGATATTTTTGTGACTAATTTCATCACTTTTTCGTCTTTATGACTGTAAGGCAGACAGCAATTGTCGTAGACTATATGCATAGCCATCAGACACAGATCATGTGCTAATGTTCCATAGACATCATATATCAAGTCAGAACTTAATAAATCAGCAGCTGGAATGTAAATTTCATTTGTTGATAAGAATTTGCTTCTTTTTACTTCCTCTGTGACTGGATCTAAGTACATGTCAAGGCTCTTATAGAAATCAAATATAATTTTGAAATTGGACGATGTAGCGACAGTTTGAAGGATCAATGACATGAATGGATGTACTTGATCTAAATACATAAATGCTTGCCTTAAATGTGACAATTTGTCATGTCCTGTACATGAATTATTTAATAAAATTTGTAGATAATTTTGATGCAAGACATTCAGTTGGATGTCCGCAGAGCTATGGACGTCAGTATGACCAACCCTAGAATCCATGCCTTGAATGACCTAAAATTAGAAGTAAAATTCAACATTTTTTTTATAAAATAAATTAATTAAAATTCATACTCATGTCTTATCGCTCTTATTACTGCCTGTTCACTTGCTCAACGTTGATAAACTGAGCACAAACGGAATCAATGTGTATGTGTGAGCAATAACAGTGATGGACATCGTGTATGTGTTGGGGACAGTGAAGGATGTTGGTCGCATGACACTTAGGGATGAGTCAGGGAGTGATCGGCTGTATTTGTATGGATATTGCGGCACTGCCGCGAAGTTTCTCAGCCTGGTCAAATTCCATACCTAATTATTGTGACCCATTCTAAACCAGTCATAGACTTGAGACTCGAGAAGGCTCATCCTGTTTCGAATCATACGTGGCACATAGCCTCACATTGTAGACTAAAAACATCAATGTCATCAATAAATATTCCACGGAAACCCGCGGGAAAATCCTGCAAATATCCGCAGATTCCCGCAGATTCCCGCAGAATCCCGAGGGTTTCCGCAGATTTTCGCAGATTCCCGCAGATTTTCGCAGATTTCCGCAGATTTCCGCCAATTTTTCCTGCAGATTCCCGCAAGAATCCCGCGGGTTTTTCATGCCGGTTTCCAGTTGTGTCGTTGACCAACACCCCTGAGTGCTGTCGTCTGACGCAACCTGAGTCATTAAACAGTCATTATCCATGACAAGCTTTAGCACAGCTCTGGATCTCAATGATCTGAATAGCTTGAATCCCTCAAACATGTATGCTGTATGGTGCAACTTTATCTGTTATTCCAGGATGCAGATATAGTTACAGTACTTCGTGCGAATCGCTTGAGATGGGCAGACCATATATACAGAAGGCCAAGTGACACCCCAGTCCTTAAGGTAACTACTTCAGCCTTTGTGGATGGAAAGAGATCGCGTGGAAGACCAAAGAATTCCTGGATTGCATGTGTTGATAAGGACGCTAGAGTCCTTAATATCCCGAACTGGCAGAAGGTTTCGAAGGATAGAGGAGGCAATGGGCCCTCGTGAGCCCCAGCCAAGGAAGTAAGTAAGTAAGTATGGTGCAAGTTAGGGACGCATCAATAAAATTTGGTATTTGTGGTTAAAGCCTCCTTTTTGGGCTAAAATGCTTCAATTTACTAGTTTTTTTAACAAAATTTCATGCCCGACCTCCTCTCATGTTCATTAGGTTCCTACCCATTATGCTCGGGATATTCCTCATTAGTCACGTTCTCGGTCTCAATCTCGAGAATTGGCCGAAGCCTTAATCTCCCATCCACTCCACATTCCTCTCCTAAAAGCAATCAATAACCAAACAGGTATCTGTTAGAACATCATCAAGTCTTATCCACTAACTGATGTCAGCAGCGTCCAAAGCAATGACATTGGGCTACTCAGAACTGCCGTGGGACGTCACAATCGTCGAGATGTATTATAAATAAAATTTGAGATTAAAATTGTTTTGATGCCCAAAATGTATTAAATAAGCTTGAATCATCCAACAGCAACAGCATCAAAATCCTTATCAATTGTGAAATTCCCGCTGGATTTTCCACACATTGAGTTATGTCTTAAATTTGATTCATCAACAGCTGTAATACTTTTAGAAATTGGTCGCGTGTGTTTTTGTGAAATAATTTTATATAAAAGCAGTTCCTGTGCTGTTGTGGCTTCACATTCAAATCATCTGTCTTAAGTTGAGGATCATTCTGAAGAAGCTGTGAGCTGTGCCTTGATTTGGTCAACAATTTCAATTTATATCCTGCATTTGGGGACTTTGTGTTGGACATAAAATTGTGAAAATGTTCAAAATAATTATGTGAGTTAAATTTGTTAATCTAGTTCAGCTTTATTGATGCTTAATTGTCTATTTTTAACTTATTCGACTAGATTGCTGCTGTGCATGACTTTGGCACTTCCTGGATCATCACAATCAGCATCGATTGATTGTAAATTTGTATCAGGTGAATGGAACTCATTAGGGACAATTTATTATTGCGAAGTTCAAAATTCACTCACAATAACTTCATCTGATGCAGCACAAATCGACTCGGTGACTGGCACACATCTGGCTGGCTATAATAATGACAATGTTGAGGGTTTTTATATTCATAGAAAAGGAGAAATTCATTTTTTCCTACGTGGCTTGGACAAAATCTTCAAAAATCTTAAAGGAATTGAAATTTGCAACACTGGACTAAAGGAAATTCATCAAAGTGACTTGAAATATTTCCCAAATTTGAAGAATTTTGCTGTGTATGGAAATAATTTAGAAATATTGGAAAAAGATTTGTTCGAGTTTAATCCTGATTTAGATTACATTGTTTTAAATTCCAACAAAATTTCGCACATTGATCCAAATGTGTTTGACAAGCTGACTAAACTGGAGACTTTGACCCTTTACTCAAACGTATGTATTAACATATATGCTGACAACAATCCAACAGCTGTTCAAAATGTCATCAAAGCAGCAAAAAACCAATGCACAACTTCAGATTATTCAAATTTAGAGCAAAAAGTCAAAAACCTCGAAGCTGAATCTTCAGCATTAAGTTCAGAACAACTCAAGGAAAAACTGGAAAAATTGGAAAATTTAGTGAAAAATTCAAAATTTTCAAATACGTTTCATAGCAAACTTCAAGGCTTAAAAGCTGGTCAAGCCAAAAAGGCACAAGAAGAAGCCACAACAGCCACAGCCACAACGACACCAACAACAACAACAACAACACAAGCAGCAACAACAGAAAGCTCAAAATTCGAGACATGTGCAGCACTAGAGTCCAAAGTTGACAAAATGACAGAAAATTTGACAGATTTGATGATCCTTGCTACAAATGGAACCGACACTCAGCAATGTGCAGCACTTATCAACGAAAATTTCACAAAAATGAGTCAAAATATCGCAAAAATTGATGAGAAATTGAGTGGAACTGCTGTACAGGTGATCAACAGCCAATTCGATGCACTAAAAGATGACTTAAGGAACCGCAATGAAGACATGGACACAAAATTGGAAATTCTTGATGAAAATGTTCAAAATACCAAAACAGCAATGCTCAGAGAGATCCAAAACATTAAAAATGCAGCCACGATTGATCATGCTGGACTTTTATCATCATTAAGATTCAGAACTGACAAGATTGAGAAGGCAATCAAGGAACAAGACCGGAAATTTGTTGACCAAGTCCGTAAAATTGATGAAAAATTGTCAAAAATTATGAAGGCTCTTAACATTCATGAATAAAGTCATATTTTTTAAATTTTAAAAATAAAACATAATTTGTTTAAAATTATGAAAAGGTGGGATTTAAGAATAGGTGAATACATAACGTATTGAGGACAGAAGAGACCGAAGACGACCGAAGACGACCGAAGAGACCAAAGAGAACGAAGACGACCAAGACGACCGAAGAGACCGAAGACGACCGAAGACGACCGAAGAGACCGAAGAGATCGAAAAGACCGAAGATGACCGAAGAGACCGAAGAGATCGAAAAGACCGAAGATGACCGAAGAGACCGAAGAGACCGAAGAGACCGAAGACGACCGAAGATGACCGAAGAGACCGAAGACGACCGAAGAGACCGAAGATGACCAAAAGAGACCGAAGACGACTGAAGACAACCGAAGAGACCAAAGAGACCGAAGACGACCGAAGACGACCAAAGAGACCAAAGAGATCGAAGGGACCAAAAGAGGCCGAAGACGACCGAAGAGACCGAAGAGACCAAAGAGACCGAAGAGACCGAAGATGACCGAAGACGACCGAAGAGACCAAGGAGACCGAAGAGACCGAAGAGACCGAAGACGACCGAAGAGACCAAAGAGACCGAAGACGATCGAAGAGACCGAAGACGACCGAAGAGAACGAAGAGACCGAAGACGACCGAAGAGACCGAAGACGATCGAAGAGACCGAAGACGACCGAAGAGACCGAAGACGACCGAAGAGACCGAAGACGACCGAAGAGACCGAAGACGACCGAAGAGACCGAAGACGACCGAAGAGAACGAAGACGACCGAAGACGACCGAAGACAACCGAAGAGACCGAAGATGACCGAAGACGATCGAAGAGACCGAAGATGACCGAAGACGATCGAAGAGACCGAAGACGACCGAAGAGACCGAAGAAACCAAAGAGACCGAAGACGACCAAGACGACCGAAGAGACCGAAGACGACCGAAGATGACCGAAGAGACCGAAGATGACCGAAGAGACCGAAGACGACCGAAGCGACCGAAGAGACCGAAGAGACCGAAGAGACCGAAGGGACCAAAAGAGGCCGAAGATGACCGAATAAACCTGAAGAGACCGAAGAGAAAATTCTGAAAATTCGTCACTTTTAACATCAATAATTTTTATTCCTTTATTAAATGTCATGCCTTAAATAAATACAAAACTACAACTAATCCTATCATAGCACAAACACCAAAAAGTGTTGAAATTTGAATTAATTTATTACGTTTCATCATTTCCTTTGATGTATAATTCTCAATCATTGTCAGCGATCGTTCCATTTCAGCTGCCGTTTTGAGCTCAAACATGTCAAAAAGTTGTTTAAAATTTTCACGACATTCATTGAGTTTATCAGGTTGATCATTATAGACGACAATCAATTGTGGAACACGTGCAATTAATTCAGCATGTTGAAAATTTCTAACACAATCAAAAACTTCCTTAATCAGTTCCTCCTTATCGGAATTATTCTTACAAATTGCTAATATTCTATCAAAATTTAGAATTACTTGACTACTATGCTGATAATAAGGTCTTGCATAGCTATCATATGTTAATACCATTGCATAATGACACAACTCATGTGCTAATATACCAAGTCCACGATGTCTTACATATGGATCGAGTAATTCCTTAACACATGCTGTAATTGTTGTTGATAAATAAAAATTTCCACGATCAACAATTGGATCAATGAGCTGGGATGAATCACGATTAAAGTCAAAGACAACTCTAAAGTTTCTTGAGGCTGCAACAACCTGAAGAATTGTTTTGATGAACGGAATTAGACTTAATGATTCGTATGCTGATTTGGTTACTTCTCTGGCACGTTCACGGTTGATTAATGTTGAGGTGAATGTTGAGTGCTTTAAGAGAATCTTGATGTGATCATGGTCTAAAATGGAAGTACATTTCATCAGCTTAGAACACTCGAAATTGATCCCAAACAGTCCACTGACCCACGCACATCACCCGACATGCTCAGAACAGTCAAAATAAACCCAAAACAGTCCACTGACCCACGCACATCACCCGACATGCTCAGAACAGTCAAAATAAACCCCAAACAGTCCACTGACCCACGCACATCACCCGACATGCTCAGAACAGTCAAAACAAACCCTAAACAGTCCAATGACCCACGCACATCATCCGACATGCTCAGAACAGTCAATACAAACCCCAAACAGTCCACTGACCCACGCACATCACCCGACATGATCAGAACAGTCAAAATAAACCCCAAACAGTCCACTGACCCACGCACATCACCCGACATGCTCAGAACAGTCAAAATAAACCCAAAACAGTCCACTGACCCACGCACATCACCCGACATGCTCAGAACAGTCAAAATAAACCCCAAACAGTCCACTGACCCACGCACATCACCCGACATGCTCAGAACAGTCAAAACAAACCCTAAACAGTCCAATGACCCACGCACATCATCCGACATGCTCAGAACAGTCAATACAAACCCCAAACAGTCCACTGACCCACGCACATCACCCGACATGATCAGAACAGTCAAAATAAACCCCAAACAGTCCATTGACCCACACATAACATCCAACACGTGCTCATAAATCACAACAAACTATTTATATACCATTGACCGCCTCTAAATCCATCCTTTGTTGATCAATTTGTGTATTATTCAAGATATAAATTAGTTGTTTACTTTTATAGAATGTTTATATGTGAGTCTGATCAATCTCACTGACTACACACAGTACTATGTCAACTGATATGCTCGACAGATTGTGATAAACTAATGAAAGTCATTCTCAGCTTCCTGATGAATAAATTTTGATTGACATTATTTGCTGTAAAGCTATAGCATGAGAGAAATTTCATTTAAATGTGCATTTGAGTCTCTCTGAGATGATTGGGAAGCACATGCTGTTGATTGCGTCATAGTGAAATGAGAGGGAATTCCGAGCATACGCCCCGGGTTAGGGATGGATTGGGTATCTGAATACGCCCCGGGTTAGGGATGGATTGGGTATCTGAATACGCCCCGGTTAGGGATGGATTGGGTGTCTGAATATGCCCCGGTTAGGGATGGATTGGGTATCTGAATACGCCCCGGTTAGGGATGGATTGGGTATCTGAATACGCCCCGGGTTAGGGATGGATTGGGTATCTGAATACGCCCCGGTTAGGGATGGATTGGGTGTCTGAATATGCCCCGGTTAGGGATGGATTGGGTATCTGAATATGCCCCGAGTTAGGAATGGATTGGGTATCTGAATACGTCCTGGAGGAGGATGGTGACTACCTAATTACACCTTGTTGGAGAATAGGTTGACTACCTAAATATGACCCACGAGGAAATGGATTAGGTACCTAAATATAATCCACAGAATCAAGACTTAAAGTTTCCTCAAAAATTGCAATTTAAGTCGAAAACTTTAAAAAATCTCAGAAATCAATGAAAATTCAGTTGAAAAACTTTTCATAGATTGCCATGAAATTTCAATTTTCACACAAATTGTCAATTTTCCTCAATTTCAAGACATTTTCATCAGTTCCGCAATCATAATAACATAAATTCATTAAATCCAGTGTAATAATCTCTAAACAGTTCATAACGGTCAATATAAATTTAAATTTCCATCATAGCAATCACCCCTTAACATCCACAAAGTGTCCATATAGTCAATCAACTCCAGCGGCACACAGACCATTTGAGTAGCAAAGAAGACTGGCAAAACAAAAGGCTAAAAAAAAACAAATATTTTAATATTATTTAGTGATTTTTAAGATTTTGAAGTAATCAGTGAGACAATATTAAGGAACCTTAATAACATTAGGATATATCTCGAATGGCCAATACAAATTCAATGAAGCAAATTGCGTTGACTTGCTCTGGGTGAGTTTTTATGAATTTTTATGGACCAAAATATTATTAATTATATTAAAATCCACAGCCATACACGTCCCGTGACCCATTTAGACTTTAGTGACATCACAGAAAGTGGAAATAGTTTCCTGATTTCAGCCTGTAAAGGTATACCTGATTATTTATTTTATTTTATTTTGTGGAACTTTCGCCGTCAAGGCTGATTGAATTTTTAGTTCCGTAATTTTTTTTTGCATCCTTGAGATCAAGATTAATATTTATTTTTTCTCGTATGTACGACTCATTGACTGTACAGGCAACAACAACAACTTCTCCTTTTCTCCAACTTGCACTGTCATGAATTATTCATGAGACTGTCTTAGAATTGTTGTTGTTGTTGCTTAAAACCTGGAAGTGAAATAAATTTTAATGTGTCTTTTTTGTGCAATTCTTTGTGCTGTATTTTTTAGATGGAAAGCCAATGCTACGTCTCGGTGATACTGGTGATTGGGTTGGAACATTTGAGGGACATAAAGGTAATTAAAATGGAATTTTTATTTTTTTGTTGTGGACAGATTAATGAGGAATGATAGTTTTGTAAACAAGTGAAGTGTCTATGTGGATTATATGCAGGAACTATTGATCAATAATGTGATTTTATCAGATGTGGTTAATCTGTGTGTTGCGTGTTGTGACATGATGGTTGTTAACCTGCGTACGGTGAATCAGCGGTGGTTAACATGAGTGCTGCGATACTGTGATGGTCAACCTTTGTTGTACGACACATAGGAATGCATAGTCAATGCATATTCAATGCAACGCAGTGATGGTCAACCTTAATACCGCGACATAATAGTACTCAACCTTTGTGTCGTCACGCAGTGTTGGTTAACCAATGTGGCACGACACAGTAGTGGTTAAACCAGGTTAAACTATGTTTCACGACACAGTGATGGTTAACCAATGTGGCACGACACATTGATTATCACCTATGTGACGTCAGGCAGTGCTCGTTAACCAGTGTGACACGACATAGTCGTGGTTAAACTATGTCGCACGACCCAATGATGGATAACCTATGTGACACGACACAGTGTTGGACAACCTATGTGGTACAACACAGTGGTGGTCAACAATTGTGCCGCAACACAGGAATGAATAGTCAATCTTCGTGTCGCAACACAGTGGTGAACAACCTGAGTTCCGTGACATAATGGTCATCAACCTGTGTGTCGTCAAACGGTGGTGGTCAACCTAAGTGCTGTGACACAATAGTGCTCAATCTGTGCGTGCCGTGAAGCATTGTGGTCAACCTGTGTGTCGCCACATAAAGGTGGATAACCAGTGCATCGCGGCACAGTATTTGTCAATTTATGTGACAAGACACAATGTAGCATGATACAATGTCTTTAGCCTGCGTGCCGCGACACAAATATGCTCAACCTGCGTGCCGCGACACAAATATGCTCAACCTGCGTGCCGCGACACAATAGCAACATAATATATCGATAACCCAGATTTTGTCAATCTGTGTGCACGACACAGTGGTGGTCAACCTGAGTGCCCAAAAAAAAAAAACAGGTTGAGCATCACTGATTTGTATATTGATCGACTACTTCGAATGAAACTGGACGAGATTAGCTTATTATTATGTATAAATTGACATTTGTGGAACTTGTCTTGATTTGTCAAGTTGATGACTAGATGTCGGAATTGACATGCTTCATTTAGATGTGCTTTGTGTTGTGCAAGGTGAACTTTATATCCGGTGGACAGACAATGAGGAAGATAATGTCCAGATTTGGTATACATTCTCTGTATTACAGTGAGGCTCAGATATGTATGGTCATGTCCTCCAACATACATAGTGGAACCGTGAACCAGAGTGACTCTAACATATATCCGAAGAGTCAATCCAGTCCAAAACCACATTTTTAGAGTCATGTATCTGCCGGGAGTAAGATGCAGTCTTAGACATCGAGACGCAGCTTATCTCGACCCCTAGACTTATGTCTAGACTTACAATACAATACCGGCAATTTGAGAATATCTAATCCACACCTACACATCCACTTTTTGTATTGGCAGTATTGAAGGTCATGTCTTTAAATGCTTAAACATATGACTCAGTAAACAAGCTCAAGACAAGCCTGTTGTTATGCTTTTGGTTAGTAACATGTGGATGAATACACTAATCTAATCTGATTTTAGTCTAAAGCCAGGATTCTCACTAAGGGCAGTAGGAGGTTTGCAATCTTCATTATGATTATAACAACAGGCTACGATTAATAAACCATATGTCATAGTTGCACATTCGTCAAGCATATAAGTAGACATACGGTCTAACCGTGGGTCTCCTACTCCCATCTATCTTTTTGACTAATGGCAGCGTGATGGCTAATTTTTCTGGTTTGGTATCGTTTAACTATACTGGGTGCATTGGACCATTATTCCAGTCGTGTGGTTATATTCAGCGTTGGAAAATGGTTGTCTATAGTCACCTTGGGACCATTGCCGATGGGGGTCTGCCTCCGGGGACAACGTCTGCACCAGAGACAATGATCGCCGATAGGAGCCTGCGTTGTGAACAACGGCCGGCGTTTCGGCAGTAGCTCTTACTGACAAGTTTACTCTGGCCACACCATACTAATCTAATTCTGTTCCAATCAGGCTAGATCATAGCTTGTTCCTCTTTATATCAATCAAAATAAACCATGAAGGAGACATCCACTAAATATGTAACAATCTAAGAAAAAAGAGATAATGAGAGGCGCTCAGAGTTGACAGGACTTTGGGACACCGAGTATCAAAAGTCCATAAAAACGCCTTCACTATGGAGTAACGGACTTTACGGAAGTGACATTAAATAGACTTCTGCCAACTCTGAGGGCACTTGTTCAAGATTTTGTAACAGAAGGGGTCCAAAAAGTTGATTTTTTGCGTTCCGTAACTAGTCAACGACCCCAAAAAACAACATCTTTAATATACCCATATAGAGCCATACCTTAACATAACAGTTACAACGTCTGTCAATTAAAAATAATTTTTATTTTCTAGAACTTTCTTAAGTGCATTAAATCACGTTTATCGTGACTTAGTCTCATTAGCATTTTTTAATGCAACAAGCTGATTGCGGAAGCTTTTTTGTTCTGTTCTGTTCTCATACTTCCTGTTTACAAATTATCATCTTATTAATTCATCAGTTGAAAGTTTAATTTAATTTTTTTTTTTTAATTTTATTTTTAGGCGCTGTCTTTGGTGTTGGGTTGAATCGAAAGGCAACATTAGCTGCATCTGGTGCTGCTGATTTTTCGGGTAAGAATGACCTTTTGGAGTCTCTTTTGCTAGTTCCAATCTCCTTTTCATAGTTAGTTCCAGTTCCCTCTTCATAGTTAGTTTCAATCCCCTCTTAATAGTTAGTTTCAATCCTCTCTTCATTGTTAGTTCCAGTCCTCTCTTCATAGTTAGTTCCAGTCCCCTCTTCATAGTTAGTTTCAGTTCCCTCTTCATAGTTAGTCACAGTCCCCTCTTCATAGTTAGTTCCAGTCCCCTCTTCATAGTTAGTCAAAAGTCCCTCTTCATAGTAAGTTCCAGCCCTTCATTCATAACTAGTCACATGCCCCTTTTCATAGTTAGTTCCAGTCCCCTCTTCATAATTAATTTCAGTTCCCTCTTTATAGTTAGTCACAGTCCCCTCTTCATAGTTAGTCACAGTCCCCTCTTCGTAGTTAGTTCCAGTCCCCTCTTCATAATTAGTTTCAGTCCCCTCTTCATAGTTAGTCACAGTCCCTTCTTTATAGTTAGTTCCAGCCCCCACTTCAACGTTAGTTCCAGTCCTCTCTTTATAGTTAGTCACAGTCCCCTCTTAATAGTTATTTTCAGTCCCCTCTTGAAATTTATCTCCAGTCCCTTCATCATAGCTAGTCACAGTCCCCCCTTTATCAAGTTATACCTTCAATTAATCATCAACTCTAACTAATTTTAGCCAAACTCTGGGACGCCATATCAGGCGAAGAAAAGTGCAACTATCAACATAATCATACAGTTAAATCGGTGGCATTTGACGAAGACAGTACACATCTATTGACCGGAAACAATGAGAAACTCATAAGAGTCTTTGATCTTAATCAACCATCAACAAATCCAGCTGTTGAAATTTATGCAGGACATTCTGGTGCTATAAAGCGCGCTCTCTTTTGTCGTAATGATAAATGCATTATAAGTTGTGCTGAAGATAAGGCAATACGCATATGGGATCGATCAAGTGGACAAGAGATTCATCATATAGACTTTCCATGTAATCCAAGTAATATTGAGATTTCAAGAGATGGCAGTATTTTGACTATAGCAAATGGAATGAATGTTACATTTTATGAAGCAAATTCATGGAATAAGATTAAAGAGATTGCAGTTCCATCGAAATTGGCTGATGCCAGTCTACATCCTGATAAATTGGGTAAGTTTAAATAAATGGTGTTCATTTGATTTCTTTTTGGTACTCGACGTGGTATTGTGATCTAAACTATAATATCTTAGCCTACTTTACACTGGATACACTGTCTAGGACATCTTACCATACTCTATAGTGGATACCTTACCTTAATATACATTTCATACCCTATCCTTCTTTATCTTGAATACTCCACTTCCTCTACTATGGATGTCTTGCCCTACTCTACCCATCATACATTATCCTACTCTTAAAAGATAACCTACTCGACTCTACCTTCCTCTTCTATGGATACCTTATCCTACCCTACCCTGGATACTCTACCCTATTCTACTCTAACCAATATACCTTACCCTATTCTACCCTAGGTAGGTAGGTAGAGCTATCCATGGGTACACCATCCACTTCCAGGTTATCACTCCCAACTATGCTGATTGGATGGTGCATTTGGACATCTTAGGAGATATTTATGGTTATCATAGGGTGACCCACCTATTGTCCATCGTGTATTCTAGGGTGACCCACTTGTTATCCTTTGGGTATTCTAGGGTGACCCTCTTATACTCCTCCGAATACTCTTGGGTGACCTTCCTTACCTCCTTCGGATATTCTTGGGTCAGCCTCCTATCCTTTTTTGTTAATAATTTTGTATACACTTTAAGTCTTACTACCTGTGTATTCTTGTGTATTCCTCTGTGTATTCTTGAGTGGGTCATCTAACCTAATCCATGTATTCTAAGGTGACCAACCTATTGTTCATCGGGTGTCTTAGGACTACCCAACTTACTCTATCGTAGCCTATTCTTTGTTACCCAACGTTACTCTTCGTTATCCTACGTTACTCTACGTTACTCTACGTTACCCTATAATATTCTAGATACACATAGGAACATCCTAGAATTAAATAGGAGTATCTTGTATAGCCATACCTTCCCCGGGTAGGGTAAGCCATCCTAGGTAATTTAAGAAACCGGGTCTTAATATAACCATACCCCTGGAACATCACAGTGGTACACCTTACATAGCTTAATGATACCCTTGTGTCGAACCAATGCCAGTATCATTAAAATTGACCCCAGATTAGTAGGCAGGGTCATTCCCCTGGGCATTCTGAATCTGTAAAGAACATTTAAATTTAAATCACATTTTTTCTATTTTTTTTTTTAGTATTTGTTTGCGGCGGTGAAGACTTTAAAATTTATAAATTTGATTACATGACCGGCAACGAGATTCAATCATTCAAAGGGTAAGTTCCTGTCAATCTTACAATAACCTAACCTTAATTGACAATATTTTTAATCATTTTTAGACATTTTGGACCAGTTCATTGCATTTCATTCTCACCAGATGGTGAACTATATGCTAGTGGATCTGAGGATGGTACATTGAGGTTGTGGCAAACGACAGTTGGAAAGACTTATGGTTTATGGAAGTGCATTAATGGCCCGGAAGGTGAAGTGACTATGAATAATTCATCACCAAGGGAAGTGACTGCAAATTAATTCGAGAATCTATACTAAAAAATTCAAATAAAAAAGAAACGCTGATTATCTGATAAAGAGAATATCGGAAAATGATAATAAATTGTAATTATTAATTTATGAATAAAAAATTATGATTTTTTTAAACTTTTTTGAATTTTTTATAAATAAAATAAAAAAAGTTTTTTAAAATTCATTTTCTTTTTCAAATAACTCATTAATTGTAAATTACTTACTTATTTTTATCCTTCCTAACTCACATCTAACCTCAACCTAACCTCAACCTAACCTCAACCTAACCTCAACCTAACCTCAACCAAAACTCAATCTTACCTCAACTTAACCTCAACCTAACCTCAACCTAACCTCAACTTAACCTACACCTAACCTACACCTAACCTACACCTAACCTACACCTAACCTACACCTAACCTACACCTAACCTACACCTAACCTACACCTAACCTACACCTAACCTACACCTAACCTACACCTAACCTACACCTAACCTACACCTAACCTACACCTAACCTACACCTAACCTACACCTAACCTACACCTAACCTACACCTAACCTACAACTAACCTACACCTAACCTACACCTAACCTACACCTAACCTACACCTAACCTACACCTAACCTACACCTAACCTACACCTAACCTACACCTAACCTACACCTAACCTACACCTAACCTACACCTAACCTACACCTAACCTACACCTAACCTACACCTAACCTACACCTAACCTACACCTAACCTACACCTAACCTACACCTAACCTACACCTAACCTACACCTAACCTACACCTAACCTACACCTAACCTACACCTAACCTACACCTAACCTACACCTAACCTACACCTAACCTACACCTAACCTACACCTAACCTACACCTAACCTACACCTAACCTACACCTAACCTACACCTAACCTACACCTAACCTACACCTAACCTACACCTAATCTACACCTAACCTACACCTAACCTACACCTAACCTACACCTAACCTTAACCTAACCTCAACCTAACCTCAATCTAACCTCAACCTAACCTCAACCTAACCTCAACCTAACCTCAACCTAACCTATTCCAGCATGTTTAACTCTGGTTGATTGACTTTTGACTCCCAATCAAGTCGTCTCTATCAACAGCTCAGCATATCCTCATTGTTTTATCCAAGACACAGCACATTTGATCATAAATTGTAATTCAAATTTTTAAAAACCGTTAAAGTAAATTGTGCATTTTTGTGAATATCTAAAATTTGATAAAATGTACCTGAAAATTCTGAAATAAAAAAAAAAGGTTCAAAATTTAATAAAAATTCAATTTTTTTTTTATAATCTTTAACCAAATGACTTTATTGTTCTTATTTTATAATTTTTTTTTTACATAACTACAATAACCAAAACATTTAAAGCAAGCTTGTAGCTAAGCATAATTCATGTTCGACTATATGGTCTAGAGCTTACTAAAATTAAGTTTTCAACTGTCTTACTAGGGGTCTTGGGGTAAATAATTAATAAATCATACAATTCGCTTTTGGATTTACAAATTTTATAGTTTAGTGTCAGAATGTTAGAATTCGTTTACGGATTTTAGAATGGGTAGATGATGATCAAGGGGTGTATCCAGGTGTACCCAGGAGGAGGAAAGGTAGGATGAAGCGCCCCTCTGTCCCTCTGTCCCTCTGTCCCTCTGTCCCTCTGTCCCTCTGTCCCTCTGTCCCTCTGTCCCTCTGTCCCTCTGTCCCTCTGTCCCTCTGTCCATCTGTCCCTCTGTCCCTCTGTCCATCTGTCCCTCTGTCCCTCTGTCCCTCTGTCCCTCTGTCCCTCTGTCCCTCTGTCCCTCTGTCCATCTGTCCCTCTGTCCCTCTGTCCCTCTGTCCCTCTGTCCCTCTGTCCATCTGTCCCTCTGTCCCTCTGTCCCTCTGTCCCTCTGTCCCTCTGTCCCTCTGTCCCTCTGTCCCTCTGTCCCTCTGTCCCTCTGTCCCTCTGTCCCTCTGTCCCTCTGTCCCTCTGTCCCTCTGTCCCTCTGTCCCTCTGTCCCTCTGTCCCTCTGTCCCTCTGTCCCTCTGTCCCTCTGTCCCTCTGTCCCTCTGTCCCTCTGTCCCTCTGTCCCTCTGTCCCTCTGTCCCTCTGTCCCTCTGTCCCTCTGTCCCTCTGTCCATCTGTCCCTCTGTCCCTCTGTCCCTCTGTCCCTCTGTCCCTCTGTCCCTCTGTCCCTCTGTCCCTCTGTCCCTCTGTCCCTCTGTCCCTCTGTCCCTCTGTCCCTCTGTCCCTCTGTCCCTCTGTCCCTCTGTCCCTCTGTCCCTCTGTCCCTCTGTCCCTCTGTCCATCTGTCCCTCTGTCCCTCTGTCCCTCTGTCCCTCTGTCCCTCTGTCCCTCTGTCCCTCTGTCCCTCTGTCCCTCTGTCCCTGTTTTCCCTTAAACCCTCTACTCTATTTGCTCTTCCTTAACCCGTCCCCCATCTCCCATATACCCCACTTTCGTACCCCTCTCCTCTAACACCTCTCCCCTGCTTGCTTTCTTCCTACCCTCTTTACCCTAACTTCAATCCCTATCCCTATCCATTACCCCCTATCCATTTCCCGCCATCATCTATCATCTCTCATCCAACTTTACCCCCTCTTCCATTCTCCCTCTTCTCTTTTATGACCTCATCAATACCCCCTTTTCTCTACCTTCTCTCCTTTACCCCCTCTCTGCCTTACTCCCTCTCCCCAACTCCTCTCCAATAATCCCTTTCTTCTACCTCATCTTCCTTGGGACCCCTTTCCTATGCCACTTTCCGCATCATACCCCCCTCTCGAGGAAGGGGTTAATTCTTCCTCGTTAATATCCGGCTACCCCTCCATTAACACCCCACATTAACAACATCTGATCTTATTTTTATATTTAAACAATTTAATTGAATTTATTTCTTACAAATTAATTAATATTTTTTTAACATTTTTTTATTATTGTTTATCATACTTTTATGACTTGGTATGGCTAATATACAATTAATTATAATCGAAATTTAATACAAATTTTTATGGTTTATATTCATAATAAAGCACTAATTGGCCGTTTCTATATATAATAATAATAAGGGTCAAAAATCTGTAATATTTTTCATGAAAAATAATTATTAAAATTTTGATTTTTAAATTTAAAAAAAAAAAATGTTGAAATTGACAATTATTTTAATCATGATGAGGGGGTAGGAGTTGGGGTTATTTTCCCACTCTTCCCCAAATTCAAAATACTTGGCTACGATCCAGGCTATATGGACAGTTTTAATTATCTTATGACACAAAATCAATACTTTTAAAGATTCATTTTACTTAATTTTGAGGACGTTCATCAGAAGCGGACATTGGGGGCAATACCCCTCCCCCCTGTCCTTAGAGAATTGAAAATCAATTATTTTGTAACGTTTTTTTTATTTTTAAATTTTTTGTTTGCATTTTTAATAAATTTCAAAAAAATAACTGTCGTTATCCGCCCCTGCAGTTAACGTTATCAGCACTATAAGATATTACCCCACATAATATCCAACAGAATATACAATTTTCCATAAAAAATCATCAATTTAACTACTTTTAATAGCTTTTGTTATCTCATTTGTTAAAGTCAATGGATGCCTGCAAATTAGGTCTAATTACGCCAACATATGTCATTTCTATGGTAATATACTGATTGTAGATTGATTGCTGAATATGCTGAATTTCCATAACATGGAAGTCACTATGCTGGTTGATCACATGATGTAGGACTTCTTTCTGTAAATGAAAATATGAAAAAAATTGGATTAATAATTTTAGAAATTAATTTAGTAATAATTATATGAGTTTAATTAAGGGTTGCATGTAACTAGGTTAGGGTCTTATCATAGGCGCAGCCATTGGTCATTTTAGGATAGTCGTTATCGTTGTTAATTAATAACTGTTTCTCAACTGTTCTAGTTGACTGGAGTTCTACTCTCCCACCCTCCCTCGATCCATATAAAAGCAAACCCCCCCCCATCCCCCCCTGTCCCAACTCCGCAATGAACTTAAACATTTTAATTGGACATTTTAATACTTAGTTTTAAATTTTTGATAATCTAGACCATAATTTAGAGTTTTCATGCAGTTACTGGTGGCAATTGCCTCCTCAGCAGCCAGTGCCCAACATCGGTAGTTGTCTTGGGTGATGGATGCGCCATGTTGGTCATTTAAAGACAACGATGGGGCAAAGATTACAAAACATAAGCTGTGAACAGCAATTTACAGCAATTTACAGCTGTTTTTTAACAAAATAGACAGAAACTCCATTTTTTGAGTCCGATTCCAATGACTGACTTCTAGTCTGACTAGACATTCGACTCCATTGAAGTAAATCACCTGCTGGCAACGTCACTGCCACCAAATAGACTCATTTATTGGTATGAAAAAAACTGTGTCGCACACTCAACGACCTTCGAGACAACGAACGACTCAAAAGTTGTTATACATGCATAATTTCTAGTTCAAAAAGGCAATTTAAGTCATCAAAATCACACACAAAAAATAAAAGTAAAGCCAAAGTTGCTGTTTCAGAAGCAAAACTCATTAACCGACTTTTTCTTGCTTATTTCATGTGCGAATGAACTTGCGTGCCGCAGAATATGGAATTGATTTTGGATGTATGTGGATATATGTGCTGTAATTATTATTAGAATTGATTTGAGGTCATTGATTCTTAATGATGAATTGTGTGCGATTTTGAGTGGATTTTTGGAATGGAATTTTTTGTTAATTATTGACTTGGAGAAGGTAAGGTGAGATGGGGCTAGGATAGCTGATTGTTGCTGATATAATGGTGGATTTTGAGGGTTTCTTTGGGTTTGCTGGCAATTTTGATGAATCTGAAGACTAAAAAATATTGATAATTGTCGAAAATTGACGAAGATTGACGAAGATTGACGAAGATTGACGAAAATTTGGCAAAAATTCAAAGTTCTTTTCCTCGCCATTTTCATACCTTTTCCCATCATCGAACAACAAGAAGAACAGCCCAGAATACGTGAGCAAAAGATAAAAACAGGCCACACGAGTTGCAAACAATAAAAAAAAAGTATTGAAATATTTGCCAAGTTGAGCAAAAAAATGCCGCTAATTGTGCCTTCACTGTGTGCCTTCTTATCTAAACACATTGTCTATTGCTATCTGTCTATATACATGGAACTATCTCCATCTCACTCCTACAACCTTTTTTATGTTTAAACATTCTTTATTTTCTGTAGTTTTCTTAATTAATATTTGCTATTTTTTGTGTTGTTTTTTGTTAGATAAAGAAAATTAAATTAAAATTATTAATGAGGTTAATTAGAGGAATTTGTTGGAATTGAGCAATACAAGGCTTGAATGAGATCGGGCATTGTAAAAATGATGGAATTTTTTTGGATAATTTTTCAATTTTTTGTCAATTTTTCTTCAATTTTCTGCAAATTTTTCGTCAATCTTCGTCAACCTTCGTCAATCTTCGTCAATATTCGTCAATCTTCGTCAATCTTCGTCAATCTTCGTCAATCTTCGTCAATCTTCGTCAATCTTCGTCAATCTTCGTCAATCTTCGTCAATCTTCGTCAATCTTCGTCAATCTTCGTCAATCTTCGTCAATCTTCGTCAATCTTCGTCAATCTTCGACAATCTTCGACAATCTTCGTCAATTTTCGTCAATCTTCGTCAATTTTTGTCAATATCCACCCAATATAACTCATGTAAAGCATCAAAACCGCCAACAAACCCAATTTGCTACGCACATTCCATCCTAAAAATCCATTTTTAACAATTTAATCAAAAATTTTTTATCGTTTTTTTCTTTTTTCACACAAAACCTCGACATTAACTCAACCAGACAGAGACTTGCAGCCTGTGGTGATTTCTTATGCCATAAAAAACAACAACAAAAGCAACAAGAAAAAATTGATCGAGAAGTCAGCAAGAAACAAGATTTGAGCATGAGAAATTCAAGACAAAAAAAAAAGTGAAAACAACAGCAACAGCAACAACAACAACAAAAACGAGTTGTAATGGAAGAAATCGAAAGAAATGTTAAATGTTGAGGAACAAGAAGTAAAAAATTGTTTTGGTTTTTATTTTAAATTATGACGTAATTTTTTTGGTTAGATTTGAGATTGGAATTTATTTGCAGAATTTTTCTTTGTGGTTTTTATTGACAAACAGGATTAAATGTTTTGGAACTAAATTGAGAAATTAAACTGAATTTGATTTGAAATTAACTCAAAATTTTGTCAAAAAGACAGGTAACAATTCTGAAAAGATAAGCTTGAAAGTTGCCAAGAAAAGCTCAAAATTCTGGCACAAAAGCTCAATATTATGGCATTATGGCTCAAATTGAGCCATAAAAGCTCTAATTTCTGGTGTGAAAGCTTATAATTCTAGCATGAAATTTCATATAGATCCACAAACATCAAAATTCTGGCATAAAAGTCAAATTTAGCCGTAAAAGCTCAAAATTCTGGCATCATGGTTCAAATTGAGCCATGAAAGCTCAAAATTCTGGCACAAAAGCTCAAAAGTCTGTCACAAAAGCTCAAAATTCTGGCATTAATGTTCAAATTTAGTCTTTAAAGCTCAAAATTCTGACACTAAAGCTCAGATTGAGCCAAAAAATTCAAAATCCCATAAAAATTCATCCAAAAAATTCAAATTTATTTCCCCATCAATCACCGACTACCACCATCATCAACATCATCATTGCATGCTCACGATAATAACAAAGCAATTTATATATTTTTGCATTTCATTTTGTCTCATTCCACGTTGCATGTCAAGTTGATGGTCATTGAAATTTTCGCGACAAAAGCCAATTTTTATTCATTTTTTTTCTTTTCAAAACTTGTTGGACATTTGTGGATGTAAAAAATAAATTGATGTTGTTTTGGGTGTCGTCATCGACTGGTTGAGCTTGTGGCTTTTGGGAATTGGGAATTGAATTTTTGTGAGGAATTTTCTGGTTTGTGGAACTTGAGGAATTGATATTCTGGTTTGTGGCTTGAAATGTTGAGTTTTTTCTAAAATTTGTCAATTTTTCGTGGGTCTTTTGTGTCAAAAATTCATAGATCAACCAAAAATGTTAATTTAAGTCAAAAAGCTCAAAATTTTGTAGACAAAAATCTCAAAAAAGTTCAAAATTCTGGCACAAAAGCTCAAAATTTTGGCACAAAGCTCAAAATTCTGGCATATTGGCTCAAACTGAGCCATGAAAGCTCAATATTCTGGCACGAAAGCTCAATATTTTGGCACATAATCTTGAAATTCTGGCATCAAAGCTTTAATTGACCAATAAGAGCCTACATTTTTTGACATTAAAGCTCGAATTTCTGGCACAATGGCTCGAATTGAGCCATTAAAGCTCTAAATTCTTGCACAAAATTTAAAAATTCAACCAGTAAATATTCAAAATTATATCAAAAAAATTCAAAATAAATCTTGACATTTAAGAAATAACCTCATACAAGATCACTTCCACACCACACTCATTCACACATTTTCTTCTTATTCTCATCTTCGCAAATCATCAAAATTCAATTCCAATTCATCAGCATCATTACAATTAATAAACCAAAATAACAACAAAGCTCATAAGGGGCTGTTTATGTATTACGTAACGTTAAAATTTCGGGTTTTTTGTAGGTACCCTCCCTAAATGACCTCAAAGCCTAAGGTTTCCGTAAGTCGATAAATTCTCAAGAACCGAGAACCGAGGATCAAGACCAAAACTAACAGGGAAGTCTCGGTCTCGACATCGGGAACCCTTACTCATAACCCCTTCGTAAATAACACCAACCCTTCCTGAACCCCCACCACTTATTCTTAACCACCAACCCTCCTTCCTGTATTCACTTCAATCAATTGTAATCCATGACCTCCCATAGGCTATCTAAATGTGGTGAATGCGTAATACATGTGGCATTATGTGGGACGGAGTCAAACGAGGCTCTGGTTAATACAGGGTACCTTGGCCTAGCAAGCTGCTATCCTTAAATTCAAGCTAAGAGAACCAAAGAGACCTTCTATAGACGATGCGCCTTAAATTAGCTCTATGACTAGCTACTGCTGGTCAATTGCCGATTCCAAATGCTATACTTACTCAATTCCATCACCCTACATCATAACCCCCCTCCCTATCCATCATCTTAAGTATAACGATACCTAACATATGTACAGTCCCCACCCACCAACAAGAAATCATCATAAAAATTACTTAATAACATTAAAAATCGCTTCACGCCGGCAAATTGTACAGCCAAGAATGCTAGATGATGTCACAAAAAAGTTTCAGTTTATTATAGCGTGATGAATATTCATCAATGACCTGCTGTTGTGCTCATTAAATAGCTATGATTCACATGAACATTATTTATTGATTGCTGAGTTAATGTTGTTATGTATAACGGCATGGAATGCGATGCGAATTGATGGTGTTGATGGACATTGTGTGAGTTTGGAAGTGATCTCAAAATGGAAGGTCAAGGTGAAGAACAATGCCTGAGACAAGATGTCTGGTGCAGTTGTGGACAACTTGTGTAGTGGGGAACAATGGTAGGGTGTAGGATGTATGGATTATGATGTCTAGTAGATAAATATTCAGCTTGAATTACTAAGCTGTACTCAATAACCCTAACAGGCAAAGGACAGGCTCTTAAGAGCTATGGGATGGGAAGTTTGGGGTTTTTTGGGAATCCATGAAAAATTTAAGGTTTTGTTCAAATATGATAGTAAGGAATGGAGATTGGAAGGCTAGCTTTCGACCAGGACCAGGATCCGCCCTTTCCCCAAGCACCTCAAAACCCTTTCTACCTATACTGTATAGGGTGGCCAGAGGATATTCGCAAAATATGAATGAAATGAAAAATCGGGACATTTTGAAGCTTTGTCGGGAAACAGCAGCAAGGGTGAAAAGTACAGCAGCGTCCTGGCAAAAATACAACTGGTTACCGCCCTAGCGGATGTACGTTAAGTGACAAAATGTGGCAATTGTTATCAACTTATCCGATATTCTACCTGAACTGTATTGCTCGGGTAAGTCGACCAGAACCATGTTGCACCCAGAGTTGGCAGGACTCCAATGTGGAGTCCGGGAATTTGTATGGGACTCCACGGACTTTCGGAGTCCGGACTCCAATGCCAAATCTCGTTGCACCTTTAATTGACCTAAAGAGCTTGACATCTGTATACAGACTAGTCATATTGACATGTAATCCATAGAGTCACTAACCTTCTAAATATTAATCATATCAAAGAATCCATTATTAATCCAAAAATACACAAAATGACTAGAATTAAATAATTACATCCAAAATCTGCACCCACACTTCCATCACTGAATTATTCAAGTTCATTTCCATCCTTAAAATGAGACAATTGTCTTTAAATAAGGAATAATTGTGAATATCGTATTTCTTTTAATTTATTTTATTATTTTGGCACTTGATGAGCTGGTGAGATATTCAGCAATGATCACACACTGAGTGGGTGTGTTAAGGTTGGAATTTGTGAACGGCTCATAATGAATTGAGGTACAAAAAAGGTAAATTGTTGGAAATTTAATCAATTTTGGGTACGGGGTCAGTTTTTTAAGATACACAGGATGTCTAACCCAGCTCTACCCTGTCCTACACTACCCTCCATCAACTGTGCCCTTCGCTGCCGTATCCTACCCTATAACTACCCTACCTATGTATACACATGTAATCTCGGTCTCTACCTCGGTCCAGGTCACCGGATTTTTCCGAAGACGAGCCTTAAGACTAAACTTTCTTGAAGTATAGGTCTCAATAAATTCTATATGCAGGAGGCAACCCCAGAATCAAGCTAGCGGATGTAAGACCAACAAATCGATCAAATTCTTAAATTCTTAAAAATAACTTTTTGAGTCAATTTAGAACGGATCTAATAACAATTATTAAGGCATTCAGTTTGACTAGAAATCAGCCTTAACTGTAATTAATCATAATGACCGCTAAAAGAATCCCAGTGTATCATGTTGAAATCTAAGAATTAAAATCTCAAATCTGAATTATTCTCAAATCACCTTTAATGACCTTGTGTGACTTAATATCCATGAATCATTAAAATGCATGACATTCAGCTTGCGGCAAGTCTGATCGTAAATAATGAAATTTATTCACATTTTGGAATTAAAGTTGGGAATTTATTGATGAAAATGTAATGATAATGAAAATGTCATCTAGATGTGGGAAAAACTCGAGATTTGCATGTGATGATAATATGGGAAATTTGTTATAGGAAGTTGATGTCGAGCTTTGCAACTTGATTAACATGATGAATGGAATTTTTTTTGATAAATTTAAATTATTTAATGATTTTTTTTACAATTTGATTTGAGATTTTTTTTAATATGAATTTTATTTTTTAAATATTAAAAACATTAAATTTTTAATTTTTATTTTTTTTTTAAATTTTTTTAAATTTTTTTAATTTGTTTTGAATTTTTTAAAATTTTTTTGAATTTTTTAAAAATTTTTTGAATTTTTTAAATTTTTGAATTATTTTAAATTTTTGATTTTTTTTTATTTATTAAATTTTTCAAATTTTTTGAGTTTTATAAATTTTTTCCAAATTTTTTTAATTTTTCTAAATTTTTTTAAGCTTTTTTAATATTTTAGGTTTTTTAATTTTTCTTTAATTTTTTCACATTTAAAAAAAAATTAATTAAATTTTTCAATTTAATTTTAAATTTTAAATATTTAAAAAATTTACGAGAAATATTAAATTTTAAAAAAATTAAATTAAAATTATATATTAACAATTGGAATTTAGATTTTAAATTATAATTGATAATTTGTGATAAAAAATCAATAAAGTTTAAAAAATAGTTTGAAATTAATTAATTTAAATTTTTAAAAATATTAAAATTCAAATTTTAATTTTTAAATTTTAAAAATTTATTTAAAATCAAAGTAAAATTTAAAATTAAAAAAAAATAATTTTGAAATAAAAAATTCAAATTTGCCAATTTTTCAAGTTCAAATTTATTTCAATTTTATTTTTTCTTTGTTTTCATTACCAATTGTTTTGTAAAAAAAAAAAATAAAGCTAGTAAATAAGTAAGTAACGATTACATCAAACATCAAACGCTTCAATGACTTCCGATTCATCTTATTGGCTCGGCTTAATAACAACATTTGAGGCATTCGTGCTTGTTTTGGAATTAATGTCGATGTTGTGCTTAAATGAATGATTTAATAGTCGTGAATTATTGTTGATTTTTTATTTGTTTTGTTTTTACTATTTGAGATTTTTAACATTTTTTTGAATTTTATTTGCTTTCTTTTTAATTAAATTAATTTTGTATTTTTAGAGAAAATATTTATAAAATTATTTAAATTGAGTTAAAGTTGATATTCTGATAATGACATGTAATGGTATAAAAAAAATTTCAAAAAAATGAAAATTTAAAATTTAAAAAAATATTTTTAAATTTTTTTAATTTTTTGAATTTTTTTAAACATGCTAAATTATACTAAACTAACTTAAATTTAAAAAAAATTAATTAAATATTAAAACAAATTTAAAAAATTCTAAAAAATTGAAAAAGTCCAAAATAAAATATAAAAATGATTTAAAAATAAAATATAATTAAAAAATTGAAATATTAAAAAATAATAATAAAAGTTTTAAAACATTTTGAAAAATCCAAAAAATTTAAAAATATTTAAAAATATTTAAAAATTTAAAAATATAAAAAAATTATATAAATTTTAAAATTATATTTATTAAAAAATTGAATTTTTGACAAACTTTAGAGAAAATTTGTCTTTCTATTGAAAATTTTATTTTCAATTTTTTTACTCCACATTCCAGCCTTCAAAATCAGCTTTAATTAATTTGAGATCAGATTCAATTGTCAACAAAACTAATTGAAATTAATCTTGCAATTTCAATAAAAAACGATAATTTTTTTAACAATTGAACACTTTGATTTGAATCAAAATAGTTTTTAAGTAATTTATAGACTAAAATTCAATTCCAATGGAATTCTTTTCATTAAAAAAAAAAAAGGTTTTATTCAGCCACAAAAATCGTTGCAGTTGAAAATAATACGCAATAAAAAATTATATTGAATTTATATAAAATAGTCATTTGGGTAAGGGGACCGTTCATTTATTACGTAATATGATAATATGACTTTGTGACCCCCTCCCCCTCCCCCACACCTTATATTTTGTTTCTGAATTTTACAGTTCATTAATTTAGTTCATTTTAATTATGTGCATTTTACTATTGCACATCAATTGTGCTGCACTTTATATTAGTAAGTAATTGGAAAAATAAAAGCAAACTTGTGTGCCGCGGCACATAGGATGCTCACCACTGCCCAAGCTCGTACCGTGGCTCCTTCCCTAGCATCTGCCCTAGCTCCTGCCTAGCCTTGTAACCCTTAAATAAAGTCATTATTTTCCATAAACTTGATTGAAAACAGCTAAAATGACTCAAAAAAAATAAATTCCAATTTACAAGTGCTTGCATGAATGAATGACTGTGAATGTTAATTTAATGAAGGTAAAATGAGTAAAAAAACAACGTTGAATTTTCATGTAATATTCATTGAGAGATTTTTAAATAAATTCTGTTATTGTATGTGTGATCTTGAATTAATTGAGTAGAAGGTGGAATTGGTGAAATTTTGGGCTTAAAAATTAATTAATTTTTAAGAAATTTTAATTAGTAAATTTAGCAGTTGACTGGAATTAGGTCATGGATTAAGAGCTTTATTTAGTGACAGACTGCTTTGACAGACCTGGATTGAATGTTTAGACAAAGACATTCTGAACTGGGAGGAAGGTATAGCCGGCTTTAGACTTACTATCCGCGCGGTAATAGGCTCACGTGGGTCAGAGAGCAACCCTGACAGTCAATGAGCATATTCACCTAAATGAGGTCGCTATTGAGTATATTTAATAAATATGATCGATCGTGTTCCATTTTGTGAGCATACTCAAGTGCTGTGGTGGGCAACCTATGAGCCGCGATACACTAAAGTGCCGTCAAAAATTGTTGGAAATTTCATGAACCGTATATCGTGTAAGGTTTCAATCTAGACTGACCACCAAGGTTCATTAAGAATCACCAAATAATTCAAGTCAACATTCAAGCTCAATTTTCCAGCCAAAATCCTCATCATTAGACAGCATTAGATCTAATTAAAAAACAAAAATTCCCGCCAAGTCATCGCAAATTCAATCAAAATTCATCAATAATTCCCCCCGCCGACTCACAGTTCAATACACTTGACCTTCGGATGCATTGTGTCGACACATTTTCAATACTTTAGTCATTATCAATGCTCGATGATTTCACAATCGAATAAATATTTCATCGTAAATTTATCACTTTTTTATCGAATATTATTATTAAAAGATAAAAATAAGGTTGTGAAAGTCTTTGTAGCTTGTTTTGTGGGAATTGGGCGCATTTTTGGGTTGTTGTTGTCGGTAGTTTGATTGACATGATGGATTGGGGGGATACAAGAGCTAGAAGTCGATGAGGATTTTGTATGGAAAAGTCGACTCAAGTTGATTAGAGTCTGAGTTGACTTCGAGCACTTTGGGGTAGCACCCGAGTGACACATATGATATGGAGGGAATTTGAGGTATTTTACCTAAAACGAGGAAGTACTTCTGGATAAGACATAAGCTTCGGAAGGAAAACGTCATTGCTGGGACAGAAACACAGTCCTTGGCTGGAATTCACAAGGGAAAAGGTGACCAGAGTTAGCAGGACTCCAATTTGGAGTCCGGACTCCAAAAAAAAAAGTGGAATCCAGACTCTAAAGTCCTGCCAACTCTGAAGGCGATCAGGAGCTCCAAAAGCTACTTGGCGCAGAACAGCAATGAAGGAATGTGAGCTCAACATGCATACAGAGAATTTGTACAAAATAGGTGACAGAGCCAGCAACAGAGTCAGATGGAAAGCCTTCTGTTTTATCCTAAGCTCTAAATAGGAACATGGTTGCAATAAGTAAGTAAGTAAGTAAGTAAGTACATCAAATGAGGATTTGGAAGCTCAAAATGACTGCCTAGTCCCTCGTTCCTCTTAGTTCCCTTAGTCCAAGCCACACAGAGCTTTTGAGGGTCTGTTAATCACATTTTACAGTCATTTGGACGCCAAATTTAGGCAGCTTCCATTTTGTCTTAATTAAAGAGATTCAGCAGAGCCTTAAAAGCCCTGTGTCGCTCGGGATAAGGGGATAGACAGGGAATATGAGTTGGGCAAGTGCTTTACGCTTCCCATACCTCATTGCAGCTCAGAACATCCATAAAAAACCTCAAAATTCTGCATTTTACAACCAAAAATCACAATTTTTTCTTATTGCTTACATAACATCCATGTTCATTAACAGCTACGTAACCAGCGACAGTAAATTTGCATGAAAATATGACAAATCGGAACTTTCGATTTTAACACATTAAAATTCATGAAAAGTTGTAATTTTTTTCTCCAATTAATCAATCATTTTTTTACAAAAAGCAGCTCTAATGATGAACATGCTTTCAACAGGAAATTACACAAATTATCATAACATAGACATGCTGATAATTAAGGTGAAAAAAGAGGTTCTATTTTGAATGAAAATGAAATTTGACAATGACATACATAAATATTGTAGAATTGACATTGAATGATTAAATGAGGTTGGATATGATATGAATTATGATGATAATTTAGTGGCTATGGCTTAGTCTGACTTCAGGTCGAATCTGGACTTAATTCAGAGTAAGCCTGGTCTGTAGTTGACTTCTACGGTTTTAGAACACCATTGGTTCGTTGGACGTCCATGAGCTTTTTTACCGTCCAGAAAGTCAGCTTTGAAATCAGCCTATAGCTACTCCCTTGCTTAATATGAGTCAAAGAATGTTTGGAAATTACGTAACCCTTAGGACAGTAGTGGGGAACCTTTTAATATTCGCGGGACAGCTTGTTGATAAGCCTCAATTGGAACTGCATATGGTACCCGGTTAATGGCATATCTAAACATTTTTGTGTGGCACTCAGGTTGACCAGAACAGCTTTAAAGGTTGGGAAGATTGACGACTGTTTAGTTGGCAAGAGATCACGTAGTAGACTAAAGAACTCATAGAAAGAAGCTGTGGATAGAGATTGTATCACACGTGGAATTGGTAATTGGCAAGCGGTAGCCAGTGATAGAGCCAGCTTCAGCCACCAACTGAGGGAGGCCATGGATCTGTCCGGCCGGCAAATGAATGAATGAATGAGGAGTCGAGGGGCATATTTAGTTGCACAGTAACTCCTAACGTCAATCCACAACATTCTAAACACAAAACATTAATGACGAATCCAATTTTTCTTTTTATCTACACAACAACAAAAAAAAGGAACTAAATTGCGCCAAACGGAATGATAAATTTTTTGTACTATAAATAAACGAGCAACATCACCACGGAAATATTTCATTTTTATTATTCCATAAATGACATGCTTGTTGTTGTTGTATGTCGTACAATTTCATTTAAACTGAAAGAAGGGCAATGAAGAAGAACAAAATTAACAGAATTGACACAGAAAAAAACAGCTGCTTGAACAATTTTTGGACACTTTTTGGAATGTCATTAAATGTACTTGGAAGGTTGAATGGATTGGAAATGTTGGGTTGAGGATCTTAAATCCGGGACTAGGCTAAGGTGGTGCTGGCGTGGTATCGGAATTGAACTCAAGCTGGTGTAAGCTAAAGTTAGAGCCGAAGCCGAAGTCAAAGCCGAAGCTAAAGCCGAAGTCAAAACCGAAGTCAAAGCCGAAGCCGAAGTTGAATCCAAACCGAAGTCAAAGCCGAACTTGAATACAAAGTCAAAGCCGAACCCAAATCCGAAGTCGGTCTATAAATGAGAAATTTCGCTCTGACTGTTGTGACTCTGAATTGGTCTTAAATTTGGCTTAAATCTAACTAAGACTCTTACTAACTTGAAGCTATAAACAACATTCAAAAAGCAAAACAGTTCCAACAACTTCACACTTCATTGACTATTCGACCCACCCAAAATCAATAAATCTTTAGCAAAAAAGAATTATTCACGCTTCTGTTTTAGTTTACTTTGTTCTTTATGAGCAGCACTAAGCAACAGAATTTAATTATTTATTGTTGTTGTATTCAAGTTAATTGACCTCCGTTCTGTGAATATTGGCAGCTGTGTGTAGACAAATTTGATAAATATTTTTTTTCGAGTATTTATTTTGTCATTTTTTTTGTGATTGAGTAATTATTGTTTTGAGATATTTAGTAAATGATTATGTCATTGTGGATTTATTGTTGGGCTATTATGAGTGTTTGTTTGACTTTATAGGATATATAAAAAATCTAAATAAGCATTTAATATGGAATGATAAAAGTTGAGTCCGAAACTGGATCTAAAGCCGAGATCGACGTCGAGTCTGAAGTCGAAGTCAAAGATGAATCCGAAACCGAAGTCGAGCTCAAAGACGAACCCGAAGACGAACCCGAAGTCGTGCATAAAATCGATCCCGAAATCTAGACCGAAGTCGAAACCGAAATCAAATCCGAACACGAGTCCGAAGTCCAGTCCGAAGTCGAGTCCAAAGTCGTGTCCGAAGTCGAGTTCGAAGTCGAGTCTGAAGTCGAGCCCGAAGTCAAGTTCGAATTCAAGTCCGAAGACGAGCCCGACATCGAGTCGAAATCGATGCTGAATCCAAAACCGAAGTCGAGTCTGAAGCCGAGCCCGAAGTCTTATTTAAAGTAAAGCTCGAAGCCGATTCCGAAGGTCCAAGTTCAAAATTGACTCAATTACGTCATCAACATTTCCCAATTCTGTCATAAAATTCCACCCAAAAAAAGACTTCAAACGCTCTAAAACAAAGCATATAATCTATAAAACTTCATTTTTTATTGCTTTATCTACCTTTATAGCACAGCACACTTTAATATCTTGTGTAGTGCAGCAAACAATGTCTGTTTTGAGACTTTACGATGATGAAATAATCACTAATTTACACGTATGTCTTATTACCTTTTTTTTTCTATAAAATTCTTTTCACATGTGTATTCGATCAAATGAATTAATAATTCACAGCTCTATTAATATCCACTTGTCAAGTGATTCAATTGAAATTTATTGTTTGTTGCGATGTTTGCGACGTTTGAATTCGAAGAATGGCTTTGAAGAAAAATAGATTTTTTTTGGCATATTGAAGAGTTAGTGACGTCATTATAGTCAGGATGTATCCAAAAATTATAGTTTTGGACTCGACTTCGGACTTGACTTCGGATACGACTTCGGGTTCGACTTCGGGTACGACGTCGGGTTCGTCATCGGACTCGACGTCGGGTTCGTCATCGGACTCGACGTCGGGTTCGTCATCGTACTCAACGTCGGACTCGTCATCGGACTCGACTTCGGACTTGACTTCGGATACGACTTCGGGTTCGACTTCGGGTACGACGTCGGGTTCGTCATCGGACTCGACTTCGGGTTCGTCATCGGACTCGACGTCGGGTTCGTCATCGGACTCGACGTCGGGTTCGTCATCGTACTCAACGTCGGACTCGTCATCGGACTCGACTTCGGACTTGACTTCGGATACGACTTCGGGTTCGACTTCGGGTACGACGTCGGGTTCGTCATCGGACTCGACTTCGGGTTCGTCATCGGACTCGACGTCGGGTTCGTCATCGGACTCGACGTTGGGTTCGTCATCGTACTCAACGTCGGACTCGTCATCGGACTCGACTTCGGACTTGACTTCGGATACGACTTCGACCCGACTACCACTCGATACTTTGGGAAACCCGTTTCTCGGCATTTTTGCATTGTCATCGTAATGACATGTGGGATTAATACTAACAAAAATGTCTCTAAACTCACCTTATTAATTATATTCTGAATAATGTTGACGATATTCTGATGATTTATGTGATTTATTTCAACAGCCTGCATCACTTGACATTTCAGCTACAGATTAAGCTACCGGTTTAGATTTTAGTTGAATCCAATGTGATGCTTGCCGACATTTTTTGGCAACAATTCACTAGCACTTGACAATTTCAAATTTAATGCCACATTCTCCATAAAATGAGAAACAATGGCTGTCTAATCGTCAAAAATTCCCATAAAAAGTCACACAATCCATTCACATTCAACATCCACGTGACAACCTTTACATTTTTTTCTCAGCAATGCTAATTGCATTGATATCAGCGATCGCAGCTCTATAGCTGGCTTCTTGACAATCATCACTTGACATTTTACTGCAAAAAGCATGTGTGATGCTTATTGTTGTTGTTGTTGCTGGTATGAAGGCAAACTGTGACTGAATGGATGATTCAATGTCGAGTTTGAACTCTTGATAAAATCATGTGATGCAAATTTGATGAAGATGTTGATGCTGAGGCTGAGGTTGATGTGAGGATGACTTTGATAATTTGTTGGGTAAATTGGTGGATTTGGGGTCTGTTGAAGTTGTAGACAACCTGTGCACACCTGGAAGTTTTTGTAAATTCTATGAAGTTTATGTTGTGTGATGTTTTGGTTGAGGATAACTTCCAAGGTGGACCGGGAAAGATAAAAGGTTGTCCACAACTGGTTTATTGCATTTTTTGTAATTTTTTATGTTTTTTGAAATTTTTTGAAGTTTTTATTTAAAAAAATTTTAAATCATTTTTTTTTTATTTTTTAAATCAAAATTTAACTTTTTTTTATTGATTTTCAATTTTTTAAAATTTTTGGAAATTATTTTTAATTTTTTTTAGATTCCATTTTTTAAAAAATTTGGATTTTAAATTTTTTGAAATTCTTTTTACATACTTTTAAAATTTTTTTATATAAATTGAAAATTTTAGTTTTTTTGATTTTTTTTAAAAAAAAATTAAATTTTAATTTTTTTGAAATTTTAAATCAGTTTTTCTTTATTAACTTCTTTTTATTAAATTTCAAACTTTTGAAAATTCTTTTTTAAAAATATTTTGAAATTTCTTTAAAAGCTTTTTTAAATTTTTAATTTTTTGGAATTCTTTTTGAATTTTATATTTTTTTAACTTCATTATAAATATATAACTTTTTTGATTTTTTTTAAAAAAAAAATTTTAATTTTTTTCTTTAAACCAAAATTTAAATTTTTTTTAAAAACAAAATTTGAAGATTAAATTTTTAAATTTTAATTTTATTAATAAATATTTAAAAATTTCAACTTTTTCAAAAAAATTCAAAATTTAGTTTTTTTAATTTAAAATTTTCAAAAAAATTAAAAAATTTTAAAATTTAATTTTTTTTAATTTGAAACTTTAATTTTAATTTTTTTTTAATTATTTTAAATTTTTATAATTACTATTTTCAATATAATCATTCATTTTTCATTCTTTAACTTCAAAATTCATACAATTTTTTTTGACATAATTTTATAATATAGCACTAGAATATTTAGATAACTACATACATATATAAGCATTTATGTGATGTATTATTGTCTATTTTTTAAACATAAAAAACAAAAAATTTATATATTTTATTTATATAATCTAATAAATTTATGATTATAGGGCTGATGTCTGTTATGTGGACCTAATTAAGAGTTTGAAACTTGATTTGAAAAGTGCAAAATTTTTCACGATTTTTAAAATATTTTAAAATTTAATTCTAAAGTTTTAACTTTTTTAAAAAACATTTAAAAAAATTTTAAAATTCATTTTTTTTTTAATTTAAAATCTTAAATTTGGGGGGGTCATTGGGGCTACCCAATAAATGAGCATCCCCATGGGTCCCCCAAGAGTCACACACTAGTATACGTACAGTAAGTACAGTAAGGACCGTAAGTACAGTAAGTACAGCATGCTCTCTGCCTGTTAAGGATGTCCAGCAGATCATCAACCCATTTCATGTACCTAACCTAACTTTTACATGCTAATTTTTGAATAACTTTTCACCCAGGCTGAGAAACTCCGCGGTAATACCGCGGTATCCATACAAATACCGCTAAATACCGCAAAATACCGCGGTATTTCATATAAATACCGCCGATCATTTATAACTCAAACACTTAAATAGAAAATTGTGAAAATTCTATTTTCACTATGGAAAAAGTCTAATTTCACCTTAGTTTTCTCAATCCTAAGTGAATAAACCTCGGAAAAGTCGAATTTTTCCTCATATTTCTTATTTTTGGATAAAAAACTCTCGGAAAAGTCAAATTTTGGCTCAATTTTCCTAAATTATGGCCAAAAACTCTCGGAAAAGTCAAATTTTGGCTCAATTTTCCTAAATTATGGCCAAAAACTCTCGGAAAAGTCAAATTTTGGCTCAATTTTCCTATATTATGTCGAAAAACACTCGGAAAAGTCCAAATTTGCCTCAATTTTCTCATGTTAAGGCAAAAAACATTTGTAAAACTTTAATTTCCTTTCAATTTTCCAAAATTAGTGTGAAAAACCCTCAAAAAAGCAAAGTTTCGCTTTAACTATTCAATATTAGGGTTCAAAACTCTCAGGAATTACTATTTTCGTATAAATTTTCTTTTACCAGGGTGAAAAACTATCGGAAAATACTATTTTCCATCTCGGTTTTCCCATATAAAAAAGATAAAACCTTATAAAATGCGATACCGCCAAATACCGCGAAATACCGCAAAATACCGCGAAATACCGCCAAATACCGCGGTATTTCATATAAATACCGCCGATACCGCCTAGTTTCTCAGCCTGGCTTTTCACTTTCTGTCTTCATGACCTCCAACCAATCCACACACACACACAATCGTGGCTGTTGCTTTACATCTTTTGAATAATTTCATACTTCTTCCTCACATCAATGCCCTCACTTTTTGGATCAGGTCGCTTCTTATTCTTCAATTGTGCTCTCATTTCAGCAACACTCATTGACAAATTCAACTTTGATGCCGTCGTCATTTTATCAACATTACCATTACTATTGCCATTACCATTGGATATATCCAATTTGGCAATGTCAATGTGCTCATTGTCTGACTTTATTGACGCTCCATTTCCATTCATTTCCTCTTGCTTAACTTCTTCTTTTATCAATTTCTCGGAATCGGCATTGCCATTACTATTGCCATTGCTGTTGATCATGACAGCGGTTCCACTATTGTTGTTGTTATTTTGATGATCAGCTTCGACTGCCTTTAATTCAGCTTCTTTCTTAATCTTATCAATTAGTGCCATTTGTTGATGATTATGGATGTCAGCTTTGGGATCAATGACCAAAAGTTTTGTCTGATTTGGAATTACTTTGATGCGTTCGACGACCTGCTTGTGTGTCTCACTGTTGATGCTTTGACCGTTGACTTCGAGGATGCGATCGCCTTGACGGAGACCGGATGATTCGGCTGGTGAGTGTTCGTCAACTTTACCAATGTATTGACCGGGTTTGCCTTTTTCGGCGTGTAGGTTGAAGCCGTAGCCGTCAAAGTCGGGACGCTTTTCGACGAGACACAGGCGGGGTTCGAACAGGACTTGTTGGGACATTTTTTTTATTTATTTTTTTTTTTGGGAATTTTTGAATTTTTTACTTTTTTTTCACTTAAATTTGAATTTTTTTTTGTTTTGTTTTTTAATACTGTTCAAGCTGGTTACAGTTATTGTTTTAATACAGTTGGATTTACTTTTTGGGTTTTCACGTGGACGATTTCAATATTGCAACACTTTCTGAAATTAAAACACAAATTATTATTTTTTGTTATTTCACTGAATTTTTTTTTTCAAATTTTTTTAAATATTTTTAACTTTTTTAATTTTTTTTTATTTTTTAATTTTTTTTAAACTTTTTATATTTTTTTAAATTTTTACTTTTATTTTAATTTTTTTTTTAAATTTTATTAAATTTTTGAATTTTTTTAAATTTTTTGAATTTTAAATTTTTTTTAAACTTTTTTAAAATTTTTTTTTTAACCTTTTAAAATTTTTCAATTTTTTTATAAATTTTTATAAAACGTTTCTAAATTTTTAAAATATTTTTAAACGATTTAATTTTTTTTTTAATTAAAGATTTCAATTTTTTAAATTTTTTAAAATTTTAATTTTTTAAATAATATTAAAAATTTTTAAATTTTTTCTAAATTTTTAAACTTTTAAAGTAACTTTAAAGTTTTTATTGATTTTTAAAAAATTTCTGAAATTTTTGAACTTTTAATTAATTTCTTTAATTTTTAATTTATTGTCTTTAAATTTTTTAGTATTTCACTAAATTAATACAATCCTTTAATTTTTACATTTATTCTAAATTTATAAGAAATTTTTTTTTTAACATGGTAATTTTTAATTTTAATAATCTATGTAATATTTAATTTTAGAAAATTTAAAAAATACAAATTAAAACTAAATAATTCAGAATAAATTCAAAAATTTAGAAAAAATTTCAAAAAATTTAATAATATTTTTAAAAAGTTTAAAATTTATTTTAAAAAATTTAAATATTTAAAAAAATTTAAAAAAATTCAAAAAAATTAAAAAATAATTTTTAAAAAATTTTAAAACAATTTAAATTTATTTAAAACATTTAAATTGAAATTCAAAATCAATTTAAAAAATTTAAAATAAATTTAAAAATTCAAAATAAGTTTAAAAAATTTAAAAAAAAATTAAAAAAAAAAGTACAAAAATTTAAAAAAAAATAAAAAAATTTAAATATTTTTTTAATCAAATTAAAAAAAAATTGAAAAAAATTAAAAAATTTTAAAAATTTAAATTTATATTCATTATTGAATTTTTTAATTTTTGATTCTTCTAATTAATTTTTTTATTTTTATTTTAATAATCATTATATTTTTTATATTTCACTAAAACTTTTATTTTTTTAAAATTGTCCACTTTCAATTTCACATTCTCTACTTTATTTCACGTCATTTATTTATTTCTCTTTATTCTGTTATTGCGTTGTGAATTTTTATTCAATTTTTTTTGTCTTTCATTTCACTCTCATTTAATAACATATTTTACGATGCGATTCTTGTGCCTTTACATTTTATTCATACATTAAATAAAAAAATATGAAAAAATAAAAAAAAAAATTCACTTTCAATTAATGAAAACAAGATGAAAATAACACAAAAGATCTCGATGCGCGTCTGAATGAGGAAAGTTGGATGCTTAAATTATAGGTTATGAACATTTTTTTAAATTGATTGGCTGCTTTTGATGGAATTGATAGCTTTTTTAGCATTATTGATGAAGATTATAGTCAAAAATTGAGTGAATATTTAGATAATTATGGAATTAAGCATGCTCAGCCTAAATATAGCTTCAAATTGACTATTAAACAAGTAGCTGAGATCAATTCAAGTCAGACTACTCAATAATCCAGTGCTGGACAACCTTTACTACCCCACGGCACACTAGGCAACTAGATTTAAATTCGATAATTCCTTTTGACACAATACAGCAGTGATGGACAACCTATGTGCCATGTGACACTATGTTGCAGTATTGGTCAACTGTTGTCATGTTGCGGCACATCTTGCGATACACAAGCTACCAATCACTGCTGTATCATGTCAATCAGAACTATCAAATTACCTAAATAGTCAATTATGCCTGTTTAGATCAAAATTAAGAATTCTTAGATCAGTGTTGTGTATGGTCTGTAGACCCTCGGCATACCTTGGTAGTAAGCCACAACCACCATACTTTATGGCATGCAATTCATGGCATTTCAGTGACACAAAGGTTGACCAATGTAGCACCAGTGTGTCGCGGCACACAGATTGTACAGCATTGGTCATGAGCAGTGGTGAGCAGCCTGCGTGTCACGACACACTCAATATTTAAATAATTTAAGAGTGCAATACAGTAAACCAGTGATGGACAACTTGGTGTGTCGTGAAAAATTTCAGATGAGCCACGACAAACTGTCAAGAATTGAGGCTATACCACAAAAACCACCTGTGGTTGACCATCACTGCAGTAAACTGTTATTCTAGTAAGACTCAAGTGTGACGAGGAGAATCGATTAAGAAGCACTGATCTTGAATATTCTTAAAATCGGTGTATTCGACAAATTAAATGAAGAATCTCAGCTTGGGGAGATTTTGGATATTTTGAAACCGGAACCGAAATCGGAGCTGAGACTGGAACTGGAACTAGAGCAGTGACCAAGAATCAGACTGGAATCGGAGCCGATACCAAGATTGGGATTGGAGTCAATACTGAGACCGGAGCCAATATTGAGATCGGAGCCGATAACTAAACCGGTTCCAAGTCCGAAACCGGAACTGAGACTGAAACTGGAGCCGATATCAAGACCAGAGCCAATTCCAAAACTATAGCTGAGACCGAGACTGAAGTTGAGACCGAAACTGGAGCCGATACCAAGACCGGAGCAAAAATTGAGACCGGAGCCGAGACCTAGACAAGGATCAAGGTCCGAGACCGGAGTTAAGGCTAAAAATGGAGCCAATACCAAAAATGAGACCGGAGTCGTTAACAAGATTTGAGACAAGATCGAGACCTGAGACGAGACCGATGCTGAGATCGAAACTAGAGCCGTGACCAAGACTGAAACTAGATTAGTGACTAAGACCAGAGCCAAAAACAAGACTAAAGCTGAGACTGAGTCCGGTGCTAAATAGGAAATTAGAGCCGATACCAAAATTGGAGCCGATACCAAGATCGGAACTAAGACTGAGATCAAGTCTCGTGTCTACAAGAGAATCCCCCGAAGCCTCGATCTCAACTGAGGCTGGAGCTAGGAAGTCTTGATAGTTTCGGACTTAAGCACCAGTAAGAGCCGTAACTCAATTATTAAGTTAAACCAGTGTTGGACAACCTTTTATTTTTTGCGGCACACCTTGCCCTAACAGACAGAGAGCATGCTGTCGACAGCTTGATCACCTTAAATATAACAGCTGAGCATGCTTGTGAGCATTGCTCTCAACTTACTGTGCTCTTGAGAGGACGATAATTGCCTGCAAGGTCAACAGATCAAAGCAGATCAATTGTGATCCATGACCTCCTTGGTATACAGCATATATGGATATAACACACAATCCATTGCATTCCAAAACACACCGTTGGCAGGCTGTCTACCACTAAGTTAAAAATCACTTAAAATTCCATCAATTTTGACTAAATTTACTTCCAATTCATTAGCATCACAAGCATAAAGTCGTTAAATTAATCCACAAACAGCACAACATATAAAATCTTCAAAAAATCCCGTAAATTATGCTAATGAAAATTCCAAATGTCCACATTCAAGCTTTATATCCAACAAATATTTTTTTTGTGTATAAATCTTCACATGCCAATCACAAAAATTCCACACTCGAATGCAGTTCAAGTCCGACTTTCCCACAAACATTCGACAATCTTCGTCCGCAATATCACTAATGTACTTTATATCCTTACTTGTTGTGGCTGTACACACTCTCGGACTTGTGAAACAATAAAAAATAAGAAGAAGAAAAAAAGAGAATTTTTTTTGGGTCTTTTTTTTCAACTTTACGCGCTCGATGCTGAATCAATACTGAATGAAATGTGGCAAAAATTAATGTTTTGAGTTGATTGTTGAATGTTTTGATGTTGATTTTTGATTGTTTTTGATTAAATTGTGGATGTATTTGTTTGAATATTGAATGTTTTGATTGAATATTGACTGTTTTTGATTGGATGTTGAATGTTTTTGGTTGGATATTGAATGTTTTTGGTTGGATATTGAATGTTTTTAGTTAAATGTTGAATGTTTTTGGTTAAAAGTTGACTGTTTTTAATCAAATGTTGAATTTTTTTGAATGAATATTGAATGTTTCTGATCAAATGTTGAATGTTATTGGTTAAACATTGAATGTTCTCGATCAAAAGTTGATTGTTTCCCATAGAATATTGAATGTTTTCAATTAAATGTTGATTGTTTTCAATTGAACATCGAGTGTTTTGAGTTTAATATCAATTTCTTAAAACTAAATGCTCAATACTGAGCGAAACATTCAGGTGAGTGTGATCAGATGTTGATTGTTTTTGTGGATTCATATATGATTGTTGTGTGAGTGTATTAAATAAATGATCGATACTATTATGCTATTTATTGGACTTTTAGGAATTATTCTTAAATTCTCATAAAATTTGCTACATTTTATTATAAAATTCTAACCTCAAAAAATAAGAAAATCTTCAATTTTATCTTCAACAACTCGATCCTTAGATAAAACGCAATTTAATACCTGAACAACATGAAACACACAAAATGATCAATACAATTGATGACGTAGGAATGCGATGGTCAAGCAATACATAAAAGCAAAGAAGGTAAAGTCTCACAAATACACTCAAATTTTATCTTCTTATTTGCCGTTGTTTTGAGGCTGTTTTTTGACTAAAAAAACATATTTATTGAATTGAACTTGTTGCTGCTGTACTTATTGTGTCGTTATGTATAAGACATAACGTTAAGTACTTTAATTTGTCAATTGAGTAACTGCCACATCCAGCACAATGCAGCAAGTTTCTTAAAAGTCCGCTAATCTCATTTGTCACGTAGTGGCGCCAACTGAGTGACTTTAGGTAACCATGAAAGGTTCAGACCTCCCTTGCTGCCTGCACATATGTATGCTTGGCTGCGCAGTTCAAATTGTGAGTTTACCACCCATCCCATGGATCCGATACATCGCAATGACTACAGAACCCTTACAACAGTGGCATCAAGCCTTTTATTCCTCGCAACACACCATAATGGTAAGCCTGAACCTCAACCGCACACGACAAACAGTTCATAACATATCCAAACATTGTTGGCATCACACAGGTCATCCATCACTGCCTTATACTAAATAAATTGTCATTTATACTTAAAATACATTAGATAATTCCAACAAATCAACAAAAACATTAATGAAGACAAAGCAGCATCAACAGCAGCACCCAAAAGAAGAAGAACAACAAAAAATAAAGATGCGACGTGACTGAAAGTCATGATGTAAATCCCCAAAGAAATACAGTAGACAACACTTGTAAGACAAGATGATAATCATGATTTGTTGATGCTGGCAAAACCGGCAATTTTATGCTTGTCTTTCACTTTCTATGTCTTTGTATGTTGTTATTGTACAAATTACATGCACACCACTACATGTGTATAAATCATGCAGCAATGGCATTGAAATAATCAATTTACATACAAAAAAAATCAAGTGATTTTAACAAATTTGGTAATGATTTTTGTTATTTAATGTTGTGGAAGTGCAGGTTGACCATCTTGGGGCGTGTCTAGGGTAGTAAGAGTTGATCACCAAGGGGTATATTCATGGGAAGTGCAGGTTGACCCTCTTGGGGCGTGTCTAGGGTAGTCAAAGTTGATCACCAAGGGGCATATTCAGGGGAAGTGCAGGTTGATCTTCTTGAGGCGTGTCTAGGGTAGTCAGAGTTGATCACTAAGAGGCATATTCATGAAAAGTGCAGGTTGACCCTCCATGGGCATATCCAAACAAATGGTGCTGAACTCCCCCGAGGGCTTATATAAGAGAATGAGGGTCGATCCTCCAGTGACGTAACGGAATGTTTTTGGAATTTTGTCTCTAGGAGTTCTAGCAAATTGAAGCATTTTGTCTGCCTAGATAGGGGTAGGGATTGCTGATGTTGACGTAACCTACTCCATCTTCTAATGCCTGTCATTAACAGGTTTTCGGCAATTGCGTAAAAATTGAATAATATTGGATTATTTCTGTAATCGACTTAATACACTGTCTGCTTAATGCTTACTGAAAATGTGTAAATGCTTACTGAATATGAAGTAATGAATAAATGAAGGTGATTATTGATATATTATTAGAGATTTGAAGAAATTTGAGGTTAAGTAATTGATTTCTGTAATTTTAAGTGTTATGTACGTGAATTTTATAAATTTTGAGGTTATGTTAATGATGTGTAGCAGTAGATTAATGCGTCACATCTTTGAACGTAATATTTTAATATCCAATGAGACCGGAACGTTTTGATCTCATTAAAGGCAGTCCCTTAACATCAGTTTTTTTTTTCTATTGACTCAATTTTGATTCCATTGATAAGCTAGTCAGATTTGGAAGCATTTTGGATGTTTTTTTGACATATTGAGCTTGGTAAGTGTTACTGATAAATCATAAGTCACTCAATAATTTTATATTTTACGAAGAATCAAGAACAACTGTCAACCAAAGATCTCTTGACATGAAGCTGCCGATTGTGATGTTAATGACCTTGATATTGAAAATTGGCAAGTGATTGCCATCAAAATAGTCAGCTTTAGACGCAAACTAAGGAAGGACGTGAATCACACATGATCTGTACTGTCAGCCAAGTAAGTAACAACAGGGACGCATCAAGGTTTGCAGTACATTAGTAGATATTTAGCCTTACTCATTCCTGAATACATTTTTAATCTTATTTGATGCTGTCGTACTTGTTCTTATCATTTAAACTGTAAACAAGGCTGTAAAGTATCATTTTTGAACCCATTGACCATCCACAGATTGTGACTGCTTTTTTATTAATCACATTTCCTATTTTAATCGCCTTTAATGTTGACTGTCATGATCGTGTCTATGTCGTCATGTCCAATCGCTTGTTATGCTTCTTTTTACTTTGATTCACACTTGTGTGATGTTAATTAAGATGCCGAATGACCGTTGTTCATCATCCAAATTAAGGAATGTGACTAGACAGGCTTTTGATGCTTAAAACAAGAATTCCAGATCTCCGACTTGTAGGTCCAGGTAACCATTTATAGGACATCATATCCATCATGTCTTGACTGATTTAATGTTACTCAGGTCCTTAGCTGATCCGTCACATGATGACTTTGTTATTGTCCTTGATAAAGTCATCAATAAGTCAATAACATTGACAATCTTACAGTTCACGTCGGTCCGTCAAAGGGAACAGACGTGTTTTTGATTCGCTCCGCAATTAATTCAAAATTCTCAAAAGCTCCAGATAACAACAACAGAGATTAAAGTTTCGAATCTCAGTTCAACTTGTTCAGACGTGTTTTGACTTGTTCGGCAAAATGGTAGAAACAACAACAAATCTCAACAACGAGGAAAGTAACCAAAAACTTTCGGAAAAACAACCTGAATCTCAACAACAAGATTCAGCACCCGTGACAACTCTCATCACCGAGGATATAAACAACGAAAAGCAACATGACATTGAGATGGAAAATCTCAAAACAAAACAGACAACAATGGATCAATTCGTCCAACCATTAAGGGCAGAAAAACGTCGCAGCCAACTTGAAATCTTCAGTGCGCCAGCCAAAAAGATATCTAGTGCTAGCAAAAAGAAAGATGACAACAAAAAACAATTTGACTTCTCAAATGCCAGGACGAATCTGTACGATGACAGATTGTTCAACTTCAGCGGAGAAAACAGCAAAGCACCAGAACAACCAAAACAAAGTGAAATATCATCATCATCGAAAGACAACAACCTAACATCACAGCAGAAACCAAAACCACCACCGATCCATATAACTAGTGGTGGAGGACAGGAGATCAGAAGGTTGATGAACCAGATCAACAACCAACCCAGGAGTTTTATGATCAACGTCAAAAAGGATAAACTCAAAACAAAAGTTGTATCAACGGAGAGTTGGGACGACTACGACAGATTCATCAAACTCCTCAGAGAAAAACAACACCACTTTCACACCTATGCAAACCAGGAACCACAGATGAAATTCGTGCTCTACGGACTTCCAATGATGGAGATCGTAGACTTGGAAAAGGAGTTGAAAACGGAAAACATATCACCAGTTAAAATTGTCAAAATGACAATGAAACAAAGGAGACACGATAACGACGACGACCAGAACTACCTTCTGTATTTTAATAAAGTACAGGAAGGTAACATTTTGGAAAACCTTCGAAAGGTTAACTGTGTCTACGGCTTCAAAGTAAAATGGGCTAAATACAACAACAAGCGTAACGGACCTTCTTTCTGTTCGAAATGTTTGCAGTTTGGTCATGGACAACGTGGTTGTAACAAACCACTAATCTGTTTCAGATGCTCTGAACAGCATGATTCAAAAACCTGTCCTTACATTTCGATTGAAACCAACAAGGTCCCAATCGAAAAACTAAAGTGTCACTTCTGCGGCGAGAAACATACAGCAATCTCACAAGAATGCAACATCAGGAAACAAATAATCGAGAAGTGGAAAGCTAAATCAATGAACGACAACAACCGAAATCAAAACAGACCATCAGGTGAACAACAAAGGAATTCACGAAATCCTGCTGGACAACAAAGGAATTCACGAAATCCTGCTGGACAACAAAGGAATGCTCCACCAACATCAAAAGCAGGTGAACGATCAGGCGGATCTGATCAATTTACATCACAAAGACCAGCTAGGAGTATCCCAGAACCGGTACCAACAACATCTAGAAAACCAGCTTCTGAAACCTCCGCACCAGTCACCATAAAATCGCAAAATAATCATCCACAACAGAAACCCTCAAATCAGGGAAATCAAAACAAAACACGAAGAAACAGGAGAAGGGGAAGGAATGGAAATAACAACAGGTCAAAGCCAAAGACCAATAACAATCATCAACAGAACTCAACGCAGGTTGTAGAAATTATGGACCTAGACTTCAATTCACTAACCTTGGAAACAAACAAGGTCGATCCTGAACCTTCATCCAGTGGTAATACAAAGGAACAAATTTCACCAGCCCAAGGCACAATCGATGAATGCATGTTCTTCATCAACTCATTCATCGAAATCATCACCAAAAAGCCAGAGTACCTAAAAGAGGAACAGGTACAACAAGCCATCGGCCAAAAAGTTGCCAAAATCTACATGAGTCAACATGGATTGTAGTCACCAAAGAATCAACGTAATTTACTGGAATGCTAACAGCCTTGCAGATAAGATGTTAGCATTTCTCGACTACCTCAGCATGCAAAACGTTGATGTTGCGTGCATATCGGAAACATTCCTAAAACCAAACTCCAAAGTAGACTCGCATCCTGACTACGTAATTCATCGATTTGATCGCATTGATAGACCAAAAGGTGGTGTTGCGATCATTGTCAAAAGAAATCTAAAACATCAGCTTCAACCAAGTTACAACACAAAGCTAATAGAATGCATCGGAATAAAAGTCTACATCAACGAATCAATAAGCTGCCACATCCTCTCCGTCTATCTTCCAGGAGGAAGCAAAGGAAGGAAATAGACGATCATCTAAGAGATGACATCAACAAAATAACAAACATCAGAGGAAACTACTACATCTGCGGAGACTTCAATGCAAAACATCGAGAGTGGAATTGCAACGTAGCAAACAAAGCCGGGACAATACTACAGGATATGTCCGGGGAGTTCATGATCTACTACCCCGATTCACCAACGTATTATCCAGAAGATCCAACAAAATCTGTATCAACAATCGACCTGATGCTCTCAAATTCCAGTCTGAACACTACAGAACTAAAATGCACAGAGGCAATGAGTGACCATTGCGCTGTGTATTTTCAAATCAGGACATCCAAAGTTGACAGAACAGACAACACAGTTTACAGATATGACTACAGAAATGCCAACTGGAAAAAATTTAAATCTTATATAACTCGTCGCATCGAAGACAGCACTCTGGAAAACCCGTGCAACACCGTAGAGGAGATAGAACATCATATCAAAGTATTCTCAGAACTCATCATGGATTCAAGAAACAAAACTGTGAAGAAGAGAAAGATCAACTTTGAATCGACAAAGCTCACACCAGAAATCAAAGACTTAATCAGGACGAAAAGAAGTCTTCGACGAAGATGGCAACGTAGCAGAGATAATCAAATCAAAACTGAATTAAACATCCTACAGAAAGTCATCAAAGACAAAATTAAGGAACTCAAAAATACAAACTGGAATAAGCGGCTTTCAGAAATCCAACCATCAAACCAAACAGTCTGGAGGATTGCAAAGCATTGCAAGAAAGGTTCAAAATCGATGCCACCGCTGATTGATGCAGATAGAACATTCATCACTAATAAGGAAAAAGCCAGCGTTCTCAGTGACTATTTTCGTAAAGCTCACGAAAATCCACTTGAGGACAACAACCCAGTACATACCCAGGAAGTAGACAACGCAGTGAAGGAAACATTGGAAGGAGGAAATAGTGACTGCACAGAACTTACAAATGTAGAGGAAATCTCATACATTGTAAGAAATCTGAAAAATCCTAAAGCACCAGGATTAGACGATGTCAACAACATACTCCTCAAAAATCTTCCACCAAAAGGCTTCGAATATTTGAAGTTCATCATCAACACGTGTCTCAAACTTAACTATTTTCCGAAAGTTTGGAAAAAAGCTAAAGTAATCCCGATCCCAAAACCTGGCAAACCAGCAAACGAAGTGAGCAGCTATAGGCCAATAAGCTTGCTTAGTTCCCTAAGCAAAATATTGGAGAGAGTATTGCTGAATAGAATAAACGAGCATCTGGAGGATAACAACATCATTCCGACTCAACAGTGTGGCTTTCGCACAGGACGATCAACATCTCACCAACTCATCAAAGTAATCAAAACAGCAAAGGAAAACATAAGCAGGAAGAAATCAACAGGAATGATCTTCCTAGATGTGGAGAAAGCATTTGACAGAGTCTGGCATAACGGACTCTTGTTTAAAATGATCAAATTAGGGTTTCCACTACCACTTATAAAAACTGTAAGATCTTTCCTAAGTGAAAGAACTTTCTCAGTTTTTATTAAAGGTCAGTTCTCAGAAACCAATGAAATCAAATTCGGAGTACCACAAGGAGCAGTGCTTTCACCAACTCTCTACAACATCTACACATATGATATTGTAAGAGAAACAACCAACAATATCGCACTCTTCGCAGATGATACTGCATTGTATCATTCTGCAGAAAACTCAGCCGATATTGTAACACATCTACAACACACTGGAAGAAAAGTACAACAATACATGAACAAATGGAAAATAAATCTCAACAAACAGAAGACTCAAGCCTTATTCATCACAAGTAGGTACTCCAGGCAACTTCCTAGAGACAACATCAAATTCCTCAACGAAAACATCAATTGGGAAACCGAAGCTAAATATCTGGGAATGATAATCGACAAGAGAGTGACATTAAAGCAGCATGTAGAATATGTGACCAACAGAGCTCACACTGCACTAAGACTACTTTATCCCCTCATCAGCAGGAACTCACATCTCGACGTTCGAAACAAACTTCTCATCTACAAGCTAGCCGTGAGACCCATCTTCACATACGGCTGTCCAGCATTTGAACGGATGGCAAAAACACATCTACAAAAACTACAAGTACTACAAAACAAATTCTTGAGAATTGTTCTCAACAAAACAAGATATGAAAGGATATCAGATCTACATACTGAAGCAAAAATACCCTCTATTGAGGACTACGTCGGAAAGTTGCAAGCGAACTTCAACACTCGTCTTGCGTCGCGAAACACCGAATAAACCACAACATAAATTAAAGCAAAACAATTTCAAAATAAAATCAAAAACTAAGTGATGAAGGCGATAAGTCAGAATCCTTTAAAAATTTAAATACAAATAAAATGTATCCAAACTTTGTACATAATTAAGTTAAAAAATTTAATGAATAAAAAGTTTATTTAAAAAAAAAAAAAAAAAAAAAAATTGACAATCTTATTTCATGTCCATAAAGTCAGTCGTTTTTGTTCTTATCATTTAAATTGCGTAATGCTGTATGAATTTAAAGATTATTTCTATTTACTCAAATTATTCCTGATCTATCCCAACTCGACCTAATCTTACTTACTTACTTCGCTGCCCGTATAGATCAATTGTGATCCGTGATCTCACTTAGTTGACGTCTGGTGGTGACTCTATTGATGGCAACTGCATACCAATTACTGATGTCAAGTGCATTAACATCCTTAAAGGCATTATTAATTGGAGTTTTGCTTGATCTCGTATCATTGTGTCCTGTCCATCGGTGTCTATTGATCATTGACTCTAAAAAGGATGATATGTGATCCTAAAACAGTCCTTAATACATTTCCACTGGAACTGCTAATTAAGTAACTAAAATCCATAAAATAAGAACAAATTTTTGCACTGATTAAAATTGTAGCTTTATTCATGTATGTTAAGAGCCTTCATAATTTTTGACAATTTTTGGTCTAATTCATCCATTTTACGAACTTGGTCATCAAATTTCCGGTCTTGTTCCTTGATTGCCTTCTCAATTTTGTCAGTTCTGAATCTCAATGATGATAAAAGTCCAGCATGATCAATCGTGGCTGCATTTTTAATGTTTTGGATCTCTCTGAGCATTGCTGTTTTGGTATTTTGAACATTTTCATCAAGAATTTCCAATTTTGTGTCCATGTCTTCATTGCGATTCCTTAAGTCATCTTTCAGTGCATCGAATTGGCTGTTGATCACCTGTGCAGCAGTTCCATTCAATTTCTCATCAATTTTTGCGATATTTTGACTCATTTTTGTGAAATTTTCGTTGATAAGTGCTGCACATTGCTGAGTGTCGGTTCCATTTGTAGCAAGGGTCATCAAATCTGTCAAATTTTCTGTTATTTTGTCAACTTTGGACTCTAGTGCTGAACATGTCTCGAATTTTGAGCTTTCTGTTGTTGCTGCTTGTGTTGTTGTTGTTGGTTCCGTTGTGGTTGTGGTTGTTGTGGCTTCTTCTTGTGCCTTTTTGGCTTGATCAGCTTTTAAGCCTTGAAGTTTGCTTTGGAAGAAATTTGGAAATTTTGAATTTTTCACCTCATTTTCCAATTTTTCCAGTTTTTCCTTGAGTTGCTCTGAACTTAATGCTGAAGATTCAGCTTCGAGGTTTTTGACGTTTTGCTCCAAATTTGAATAATCTGAAGTTGTGCATTGGTTTTTTGCTGTTGTGATGACATTTTGAACTGCTGTTGAATTGTTGTAAGCATCCATGTCAATACATGCATTTGAGCTAAGGTACAAAGTCTTCAGTTTAGTCAGCTTGTCAAACACATTTGGATCAATGTGCGAAATTTTGTTGGAATATAAATAAATGTCCTCTAAATCAGGATTAAACTCGAATAAATCGTTTTCCAATATTTCTAAACTATTTCCTGACAATGAAAGAACCTTTAAATTTAGGAAATGTTTCAAGTCACTTTGATGAATTTCCTTAAGTCCAGTGAAGTAAATGTAAATTCCTTTAAGATTCTTGAAGATTTTGTTCAATCCACGTGGAAAAAAATGAATTTGTCCTATTCCAAAAACATAAAAAACCTCAACATTGTCATTATTATAGCCAGTCAGATGTGTGCCAGTAACCGAGTCGATTTGTGCAGCATCAATTGAAGTTATTGTGACTGAATTTTGAACATCGCAATAATAAAATGTCCCTAATGAACTCCATGAAGTTGATTTATATTTACACTCAAATGATGCTGATTGTGATAATCCAGGAAGTGCTAAAGTCATGCACAGAAGCAATCTAGTCGAAAAAGTTAAAAATAGACAATTAAGCATCAATAAAGCTGAACTAGATTAACAAATTTACTCACATAATTATTTTGAACATTTTCACAATTTTATGTCCAACACAAAGTCCCCAAATGCAGGATATAAATTGAAATTGTTGACCAAATCAAGGCACAGCTCACAGCTTCTTCAGAATGATCCTCAACTTAAGACAGATGATTTGAATGTGAAGCTACAGAAGCACAGGAACTGCTTTTATACAAAATTATTTCACAATAAAAATACACGCGACCAATTTTTGAGAGTATTGGAACTGCTGATAAGTCATAACTGGATTCTGAGTGGAAAAAACCAGCGAGAATTTCATCATTGATAAGGATTTTGTGCTGATTTTGATGCTGTTGCGGTTGCTGTTGGATGATTCATGCTTATGACATACATTTTGGGCATCAAAACAATTTTAATCTCAACAGCAGTTCCGAGTAGCACAAAGTCATTGCTTTGGACACGACTACATCGCTTTGTGGATGACAAGACATGAGGATGTCCATTTTTTGGCTTGAATTTTGAGTGGATACTCAGTTGGATATAATTCTGAAGTGTCAACTTCTTGTCATAATCTGAATCCACAGAAGCTTCTCAATGGAAGCAATTTAGATCCTTTGTTGCACCGTCATTCAAATGCTGTGCTTGATAAAGTCACCCATAAGTCAATCTTATTTGATGCCTACAAAATCTGCCATTCTAGTTCTTATCATTTACAGTCCTTAATATTTCCAATTTAAAGTCATCGTCAGTCATCGTGACTGTCTAAATCAATTTAATACATTTATAGGATCTACATTATAAAATCCCAATTCACTCACTGAGCCTAGAACCGAAGCTAAATGAATCCAGTTGTTAAAACGCTGTGCCTTGGATCAATTGTCAGTAGATGATGATGATGATGACTTGTTTGACAATTGCGTCCCAAGTCCATTACTAATTCGACCATCTGTCAATGCCATCTCGAACTATGTAGTGCCAAAAACGTCCATGTTACATCCAACAGTTATTACTATACAGTGATCAGATACCCGAGAGCCACCATGATCCTGAAATTCATGAACTTGTTTGACCCACAACACTGCACCTGTTGTGTACATTCTTGGATCTGGTGCAGGTTTAGTGTCGTAAATGTGAACAGACTCATTGATCATGTCAAAGCCACTCTAGACCATGTCCAAGACAGTTTATGACAAAAATCACAAAGATTCACAGCTCCAAACACACATGACAAGTGACGGAACTAATAACAAGATGTCCTGGATCAATGTGACTCATCACCTCGTCTTGTCGTGTATGATCGTCTTAATTGGAGACTTTAATGCCAAGATGGGAAATTCCAATGAAAATGTGGAACATGTCATGAGCAAGCGTAGACTCGGAATGAGGAACGAAGACGGCAATTTGCTCATAAATTTGTTGAGTAGTCATAACTTAGTGACTCCCCTGAAAGACAGATTTGAGGAATTGGGGAACCCAAGTCTGACTCTGAAGCTAACCAAATGTCAAGTGTATACCTTCTTGTTTGAAGTGTGGCAGTTCCACTTTTAGACTAGAGATGGTAAGGCTTACAACCGACCATTTCCGAAATCAACATGTACAAAGGAAGCAACAAAAAACACACAAGTGATTGTGGCTAAATACTTAAAACTTCTTGTTCAACTTGGTTTCGTGATGTTCCTGTAAAGTCATGCAGCTGTCAATAGTTATGTCCAAGTGTTTTATATTATAAACATCCAATTCCTTTACTGATACAAGAACGGAAGCCATGTGAAGCTGAAAATTCTGAAGATGGGCGCCATAGGCCCTCCCGAATACTCAAGTATATTAGAATTCATTCAGACTCTTTTGCTATATTTAAGAATGTTGTGTGACTCAAGTACCACGGCATGAAGTTAAAATTTGCCTACAAGCAGCCTTTGAGTAGCTATAACTTCTGTCTGAGACATCGATTCTTCAAAAACTGGAAATATGATGCAAATGGACACAATATGGACTTGATTATGACAAAGTTACAGATCAATCGGACAATTCATGCCTTGGTACTTCAGTCACACATAAAAATGAGGCTTAAAATCGCAGTTTTAGGAATTTTAAACAAGATTTATAATAGTAAATAGCAATAAGATGTTAAAATTTGAACTGTATCTGGATGCATATGCTTAAAACCCTAGAAAAAAGCAAGTTATGTTGCAGAGCATTAGAAAGCATCTTTATGGCAGATGGAAGGTAATAACTCTCGTATCTCAGCGTACACCGGCAGTGCGCTTGGATCCTTGCGGACACTGTTCCTGCAAATAGATCGGAGAATTGTGTTAATGTCAGAATTGTGGCAACACTAAGGAACAGACGTAAAGTTTCTTGCTTATGTTAAAGCTCACAGCGCTTGAGGAAATAAAATGGTATATCCAAATGTGTTAAGTTTCAAATGTACAGAATATGATTGTTGCAGACGAGAACGTATTTGATGTATTTTAATGGAAGTACTAAGACTTATCGGTGGATCAAAGAAGGAAAGTGACGCATTCAATCGGCTTTGTTGGACTGGACATGGTGTTAGGAGAGTCTTTATGTCTTGTGAATGGAATAAGAGCACGCAGGTGACCCAAAAAACTCATGGAAAGACGTTGTCTATAATAAACATGTCGTCAACTATAGTCAAGACATTGCCAGCAAAATAGTCAGCTTTAGTTGCAAACTAAGGAAAGACGTGAATCACAGATGATCTGTACTGTCAGCCAAGGAAGTAACAACAGGGACGCAGCCAGGTTTGCAGTACATTAGTAGATATTTAGCCTTTCTCACTCCTGAATACATTTTTAATCTTATTTGATGCCGCCGTACTTGTTCTTATCATTTAAACTGTATACAAGGCTGTAAAGTATCATTTTTGAACCCATTGACCATCCACAGAGTTGTGATTGCTTTTTTATTAATCACATTTCCTATTTTAATCGCCTTTAATGTTGACTGTCATGATCGTGTCTATGTCGTCATGTCCAATCGCTTGTTATGCTTCTTTTTACTTTGATTCACACTTGTGTGATGTTAATTAAGATGCGGAATGACCGTTGTACATCTACAAATTAAGGATTGTGACTAGACAGGCTATTGATGCTTAAAACAAGAATTCCAGGTCTCCGACTTGTAGGTACCCATTTATAGGACATCATATCCATCATGTCTTCACTGATTTAATGTTACTCAGGTCCTTAGCTGATCCGTCACATGATGACTTTGTTATTGTCCTTGATAAAGTCATCTATAAGTCAATAACATTGACAATCTTATTTCATGTCGATAA